>NC_085044.1:8323656-8531571 GCF_963692335.1 Osmerus eperlanus | reverse complement strand
ACAAGCACCACCCATGCACAATTGGCACACATGAATGGATGCATGCACGCACGCACACAAAATTGCATACAAATGTTTGTTGTGTGTGAACCTGGCACAAGTTCTGAAAAGTTCAATTGAGCTTTGGGTAAAACACGATAAGAACGTTTGGCATATCTTAACAGGACATCGCAAATGTATTTCTAAAAACTGCTTAGAATACCAAGTATAAGACTGCTCTCTGAGTCCCTTTCCCCTTCTCTTTCTCTCCCTTCCTACTTGGATATTTTTACTCCTCTGCTTTTGATAATTGTATCAGAGGAGGGGGACAGAGGGATCGAGGGAGGGAGGATAGAGGAGGGAAGGAGGGGTGTGTGGGTGAATGGAATGGAGGGAGGTAGGATGGAGGAAAGAGAGAGGGGTGGATGGAGTAGGGAGGATGGAGGAGAGGGAGTAGACCTGCTGCAAGACTTCAAACTGCCTGAGGGTCTAACAGCCCACCCTGTAGTGCTTTAATAAAGATAACCCCAGTAATTATAATGATCTCTCCCTCCTCCCTCCACACTTCCTTGCTCCCCTTCCCTCTCTCAACTCTCCCTCACAACCCATTCTCCTTTCTCTCACCAATGAGAACATTTACAGAGACCAGGCTTCCTCTACCTGTGTCTACCACTCCATCCTCGGTATCACAGCATCTCCTCTACCTGTGTCTACCACTTCACCCTCGCTACCACATCTTCTCCCTTCCCCTCCTCTCCTCTACCTACCACAGCCTCTCCCCTCCTCTCCTCTACCTGTGTCCACCACTTCACCCTCGCTATCACAGCCTATTCTCTCCCCTCCTCTCCTCTACCTGTGTCCACCACTTCACCCTCGCTATCTATTCTCTCCCCTACTCTTCTCTCCTCTCCACTCCTCTCCACCTCCCCTTCACTCCCCTACTTCTCTCTCCTCCTCCACTCACCCACCCACACCCACCCTCTTTCACAGATCAAATTCATAGCCAACTTCACCCCCCCCCCCGACACACAACCCTCAATCACACACACACAGGTCCTTCAGACCCTCTAGTGTAGATAACAGGGTATCTCTCAAAGCCATTAGCTTGTACTAAACTGACAAGTGTCTGGAGTGGTCTCTCATCCAGGCATCTTGTGTTTGTGTGAGTGTGTGTGTGTATGTGTGGTTGTGTGTGTATGTGTTGTGTGTGTGGTTGTGTGTGTGTGTGTGAGTTTATGCCTCTTTCTAATCACCTCCTCTGTCTACATCTATATGGTGCAGAAAGGGGTGAGGGTGAAGAGGATGCATAATTTAGGTGTGTGTGTGTGTGTCGGCGGCGCCTGGAGGGTAAGATTTAACCACTCTCAACAACCAATCAAATCATCCGGTGTGCCCATCACCCAATCACATTGACCGTTGGGAGCGCTAATATTTAAGTCACAATATTAACACATCATCTCTGGTTAGACTGTGCTTGAGCTTTGGTCAGAGTACACACTGACACACAAAACCAAACCCCTCTTCTCCACACACACAACCACACCCCTATTCTCCACATACAAACCACTTTTCTCCACACCACACCACACACACACACACATAACTCCTCTTCTCCACACACAACCACACCCCTCTTCTCCACACACAAACCCCTCTTCTCCACACACACACACACACACCCACACACACACACACACACACACACACACACACACACACACATCACCCCTCTTCTCCACACACAAACCCCTCTTCTCCACACACACACACACCACACACATCACCCCTCTTCTCCACACACAAACCCCTCTTCTCCACACACACACACATCACCCCTCTTCTCCACACCCCTATCGCAACACACTAACCCCTCTTCTCCACACACATCACCCCTCTTCTTTACACACAAAACCACAGCCCTGTTCTCCACACAAACACACCCTTCTCCACACACACACACGCGCTTGTATATAGTGAGCTCTGGCAGGTTTGACCTGGGCAGCGGCCAGCATAGCTAAATGAGAACCAGGCTCTCTGCTCCATGACCTTTCTAGAACATGTCCTCGCAGAGAAGCCATTATCAGCAGCTACAAGATGAGAGAGAGAGAGAGAGAGAGAGAGAGAGAGAGAGAGGTATGTTCTGGTTAGTTAGAACACATAGGTCAGGGAGGTTAAATAAAGAACTAATTATAACACTTATTTTCTTCCGAGAATAAGAGAGGAGACGAAAAGAGAGAAGGTTTATTGAGCGTTAGTGTGTATTGCATAGTGTGCTAGTGTGTTAGTTAGGGCTGCAACTAACAATTATTTTAATAATCGATAATCTGTAGATTCTTTTTTTCGATTAATCGATGAATCGGATAAAAAATAAAAATAAAAAACATTATTTCCAACCTTTTATTCAAAAACAGAACTGACAGTGCAAATTCACAGTGCAAAAAATCTTCAGAATGTGCACAAACAGGCACACAATTTTGAAAAAGTTATTAATATTAGCGTGGATTTAATGCTATTTTCCAAGATGAGCAAAATGAGATTTATTTGAGTTTTGTTTAAAACTTTATTGAAAATTGAAAGGTTGTGGAAGTAGGCCAGACTTTATTAGAATAATCTGGTGTATATTTAAGATTTTTTGACACAATTTTGAAAAAGGTTAAGATTTGCGAGGATTAAGCTATTTTCAAAGATTAGTGATTTTCTATCATTTTATTTGAAACTTAATTGAAAAAGTAAAGGCTGTGGAAGTATACCAGACATTGTTAAAGGTCACATGACATGAAAACTTCACTTTAGGAGGTTATTTAACATTAATATGAGTTCCCATAGCCTGCCTTTGGTCCCCCAGTGGCTAAAAATTTCGATAGGTGTAAACCAAGCCCTGGGTATTCTTCTCCGCCTTTGAGAAAATGAACGCTAAAACGTTCGGTTTTGAAATCAGCTCCTTGTGACGTCACAAGGAGGAAGGTTACCTCCCCTCTCTCTGCTTTGCCCGCCAAGAGAATCTGGCCTGCCCATAAGAAACTGAGCTACGACCATGCAAGTGTTTTTATCCTCGAGAGACATCATGGCTTGCAAACGTAGAAGCATTACATTTGCTCAGTTTGGATTGTACAAAGGAAAACAAAAGTCTTTTTACAGTTATTCCATCATCCGAGCCTCTGAAGATCCAGTGTCTTCATTTTATTTTCTCTGGAAATGCGCCAACAGAACTTCCCAAAGTTTTGTATGTTTGCACCAAACATTTCAGCCACTACTGGTCTTGCTGAAATTAAATTCTGGATCAGTACTAACTCTTTTAAGTCCAGCTACAAACATCGGACAAGTAAGTTAACTAACGCTATATCACTTTGTTGCTTTACTGTATATGGTTCCTAGCTTGCTACCCTTAGAATGTGGCTGTAATTAGCTCTGCAGCTAAAATCTGAGTTACTGTCGCTAATGTAAAGGTAGATAGCTAGTATGTGTGTGAATACACACGCTGTAACGCGAGTGTTGTACACTTCTTTGTTATTTGGATAACTGTTCTGCTGTTGGTGTTATGGCGTGCGCGATATCCACCTTTCCCCTCATTAAAATGACTGAGTGTGCACCTCTGCAAACCAGGGTGATCAGATGAGAATGGGCAAATTCAAGGCCTCTTATGGCGCTATGAGCCATTGCGATACATCCATTGTAAACATTAGCACATGGTGCCGCCTCTCTCCTCCTCATTAGCATTTAAAGCTACAGACACAGAAACAGCGCGTCTTGAGGAAAGCTCATTGTGGGACTGCTCGTAGTGGCTGTATGCACCAAGGCTGAATTTCGGGAAAGAGACTTCAGATACAGTATTAAGGGACCACTAAGGCCTATATAAAAGCATCCAAAAACAGCATGTCATGTGACCTTTAAGATACTCTGGTGTCTGTTTGAGGTTTTATATTCCTAAAAATATTATAAAAGTCTGCATTTTTTTTTAAATGGTATGAGTTGTTTTCACCCGGTACCTAACGCGATGCTGCAAAGTAGCGTCTTCCGAATGTGAGACGAATGTCGAATATGAAACTAACTTCACCTCGGTCAATTAACACACTGTTTCGATGTATTTAGTGTGAAATGCTCCCACACCTTGGATGACTTGGGTCGTACTGATTTCTCTGCCTCCGCCATGTGTTTCAGAACAATGTTACTCAACAACGTCTCTCCGACGGCCTTTCCTCTACCTCGGCTCCGCGCTCAACTAAACTTTTTTTTTAAATACTCAAACATCTCCGGGACATATTGAGTGGCGTGATAATCGCGCGACACAACCAATCGATAATGAAATTCGTTGCCAACGCTTTTAATAATCGATTTTAATCGATTTAATCGATTCGTTGTTGCAGCCCTAGTGTTAGTATAATGTTACTGTGTAGTGTGTTGGTGTGTTCGTGTGTAGTTGTCATGGTGACTCCAGGGGTGGACCCTAAAGCAAGGAGTCAAAAGCAGCAGGGACGTGCACAGGTATGCGTACAGGGCTGTTTGCCCTGATTGGCTCTTTCTCCCTCTGGAGAAAGAGCCTAAATTAAAAAAAAATTGTGGCTGCATCAATATGATAAACCCATCATTAGTAAAGTTAAATAAAATTGCGATATTATCCAGTCCTGTTTTAATTTATTTTCCCACCATAACGTCAGCGTTATAACATCACATGACATTGTTTGTATTCTCACGCTGGTGAACTGCGAAAGGGAAAACCCCTTCCACTTTCACGTGACTTTTTGAAGTAATGGAGATAATTCTCTTTTTTGAGCTTGTATTAGAAAGAAAGTGACTGCGGTGGGGGGCGGGGGGTGCTTTTCTCATGTTAGAGCAATAGCCCCTCCAAATGTCTGTGCACGTCCCTGAACAGCAGGATCACAAGAATCAAGACTTTACAAAACAAGACCACGGCAGGATCCTCATACTAACACTGACAACGACCGACAGGCACTGACAAAGGGAGCAAACATATATACAGGGCAGGGTGATTACACAAAAAACAACAGCTGGGTGGAACGAGAGACAGGTGGTGCAGTGAGTCAAGAGAGAGGAATACAAGACCAGGACCGGAACACACCCAGGGAGACAGACACTAGGCCTGGGAAAACCAGGAGGACTTAAACTACACTAAGGCAAACTGATCCAGACCTTTAACAAGACACAAGTGAACAACATAAACGGAATGAGTCTAGAGGTCTGGGAAGGAGGGACGTCACAGTAGTTTCCCACAGAATGTGATTATATTTGTGGCGGTCGTAGCCAGACATTGTAAAAATGTGGAGCTCAGCTCAAAGCTATATCTTAGTATTGGTTAGATGAGAGTATTGTAAGGCTGGGTGTCAAACCAGCCCCCACCTCTCATATGCTAAAGTCTGGAGTTTCTGGACAGTCTCAACTTGATGGCTCTCACACCCCATTCAAGATTTGGTCTGATTGGTTGGTCTTGTGTATAAAGGGAATTGTTATGCATTGTTCTGTGGATTCTTCATCTCCTCAGTTATGCCTTGTCCTACAGTCCTACTCCTTGCTCACCTCTTGCTTTCTCTCTGATTTACAATGATCATGGTAGAGTAGGTAATATTTAAAGCCTTCATTTTGTAACATGTTTGCCTTGTAATTGATTTCATTCATTTGCAATGTTATTAAATGCGTATTTCATTTTAACCTTACTTTGACCATTCTTGCTCTGATTTAACCCATAGAGTCAAATAACTGTAATTCTATTGGTATTGGCATTATTTGGTTCATGTTAATACACTGGTCAGTTTCCGATCTTCCTTTAAACCATAGGGGAATTCGTTTTGTTTTTTGGGCCAATATATTTAACCCCCTACAGTTTAGATATGGACTTCAACAAGTAATGCGAGCGGCAATTTATTTTGCACTAATTTGAGCGCAAACGTTGTTTGAGCTTTATGTAATATAAACATTATGTTGGACTATTGTGATATTGGCCGAATGTATTTAACTATAAATATTATTATATTTAACTTGAATGTATCAGTTTTGGACACATTTGCGGAGAGAATTATGATAGGCCTACTAACCGTTCATATACTCCGGACGCCGTCTTCTCTGAGGGAAAAATACGTTCATCCCACACATTTATTCAGAGCGCGCACGGAGAGAGAGGGCTATTCACAGATGGGTCCGTTGTAGTGAGAGAGAGAGAGAGAGAGACAGAGAGGGGCAAGAAGTGGCTGAGCGCATCAATGCGCTGTGTGCAGCTCTACAATGAAACCGCCACAAATAAATCAGTGTATGGGAAACACTGTAGTGTGTTTTGTTGTGTAGCATGTTGAAGTGTGTTGGTGTGTAATGTGTTGGTTTGTAGTGTATTGGTGTGTAGTGTATTGTTATGTTGCTGTGTAGCATGTTGGTGTGTGGTGTGTTGGTGTGTAGTGTATTGGTGTGTAGTGTATTGGTGTGTAGCGTGTTGGTGTGTTGGAGTGTAGCGTGTTTGGATGCCACCGTGTTAGTAGTCTGTTAGTGTGTTAAGATGAACATCATAGTGTGTTAGTGTTTATGGAGCTGAACAGTAGAGTGTGTTAGTGTTTATGGAGCTGAACAGTAGAGTGTGTTAGTGTTAATGGAGCTGAACAGTAGAGTGTGTTAGTGTTAATGGAGCTGAACAGTATAGTGTGTTAGTGTGTTAGTGTTTATGGAGCTGAACAGTAGAGTGTTAGTGTGTTAGTGTTAATGGAGCTGAACAGTAGAGTGTGTTAGTGTTTATGGAGCTGAACAGTAGAGTGTGTTAGTGTTTATGGAGCTGAACAGTAGAGTGTGTTAGTGTTTATGGAGCTGAACAGCACAGTGGGGGGTGCTTCATAAGCACTTTACCCAGAACAGGATAATCCAGTCAGTAAAATTATTCAATACTAGACCCCCACCACTCATACCCAACAGGAGGTTGAAGCCAGGCAGGGGGTTTGGGTGAGTGTGTGTAAGAATGTGTGTGTGAAGTATGTGTGTGTGTGTGTATGTGCTTAAATGTGTGTGTGTGGGGGGTCTGAGCTAAGCACAGTGCAAGCAGCATGATGGATTTAGATCATTATATTTCCTGTCGTCATAGCAGCTCAGATTATGGTTGACAGGAAGGGAGGAGAGGAATGGAGGAGGAAGAGGAGTGGAGAGGAAGAGAAAGACAGGAGGAGAGGTGAGCTAGCTATCGCTCAGATGTCTAGCTCTCAAATTCCAGCCCAGCGTGAAGCATCCCAGTCTCACCAGGATGGGAACAAGCACCGTGTCTCATCTGGAGACACAGATTAACTCCACAATGAAACAACAGGGCAGTCACCATGACAATGTCTTGAGAGCCAGCTGACCTGCTGTCTAATCATTCTCTTGTCGTCGCCAGGGAAACAGATTAGTGTAACGCCGTAATAGAGTTCTGAGAAATACAGTGCAGACCAAACGGCCAATCAGACGACAGCTGCAGGCACAGCGGAACTCCACACACTCTAATGAAGACCTTTTTGGCAGAACAGCTTCTTACTGCACTACACAGAAAGACAGGCTGACTGACTGAGGCTGAGAGACAGACAGGCAGGCAGACAGGCTGAGAGACAGACATGCAGGCAGGCAGGCAGGCAGGCAGAAATAAGCTTTTCTCTAGAGCAATTTCTATTGGAATGAAAGACAAATGTTTCTGCTGTTATCTTCAGCTATAGAATGATTACTGGATGAAATCACAATGAGATCTGGAACAATCTTGTGATTACAGATTTCTCAAATCCAGCCTCACTGAATTAAATAAAACGAATGAGTCAACTTTTCCCTGGAAGTTAGGATCAGGGCTGAGGCAGGTCTCCAAGATCTCAATGGAACGAGATAAACAAGCTGAAGATCTCTTCAGGTCAGTCAGTTATCAGACAGACTCTTCATCCAGCTAGCTAGTGGTCGTTCAGGTCGACAGCAACATACCCACAGCACAACACGTCTTTTGACAGGAGCAGTGGGACACTCATTACTACGAAGAACCGCTGGTATCGAATCTTTGCACTTGTTGACTATTTTTGCACTGTGCCTCGTAAATATAGACCATTCCTTGACTCTTCCCACCGAAATACTGTTATATACTGGACTATGTACTTCTGATACTTGATGTTCAGCTGTACTCTCTCATCAAATCAATGTTCACACTCTACTTTAACACAAACACTACTGAAAGAAAAAGGGTGAAGAGGGAGAGAAGGGGGACAGGAGTAAAAGGGGAAGGACTTTGAGGGAGATATAGAAACCTGCCTCTCTCATGTCAGATCTACATATCTGTAATCAGAGTTACTGTTCCTCCAATCACAGATTGTTTCAGAGAGGGAGATAGAGAGAGTGACAGATGAAGAGAAAGAGGGAGAGGAAGTGTGAAAGATGGGCAGAAAGAAAGGGAGAGAGAGGGAGAGAAAGGGAGAGAGAGGGAGAGAAAAAGAGAGAGGGAGAGGGACAGAGAGAGGGAGAAATAATGAGAGGACGAGGGGACAGAGAAAGAGGGTAAGAGGGAGAGAGAGGGGGAGTGAATAGTTCTGATGACTGATCGCTTATTCAACCTCTCAGAGATTCCCACTTCCAATCCCAATCCCATCAAGGTCTAGTTCAACAAGAACTTGTAGCTTTCAAGGTCCCTTATCCATTTATGTGGAAAACCATCAAGGTCTTATAACATTTTTAAGATTCCTTATCAATTTTAGCTATTTATGGCCTTATCCATTTATGTGCAAAACTATCCAAGTGTCATTTGGGTATGGAAAGTGTCACAGGTTGCCAGGTCAACAGACCTGAGCACATACAGTTATAGTTAACAACTTCAAATAGAGCATACTGTTTGTCTCAGCCTCCATTCGTCTCTTCTTCCATATCTCCCCTCCCCTGCCCTGACCTGCTCTCTCCTCATATTTCCAGCAGATGATCATGTGATTGACAGGTCTGCACTGGGAGTCAGGTTTAGAGTATCAGAACACAATCATCAGGAGCACCTGACCTATCTTACACACACACGCACACTGACCAACCCACATATACATACATACACACACACACACACACACGTCCATACACACAGATATACCCCCACATACAAACACATGTCCACACATACACTCACACAGGGTTGTTTTTCTATCCAAGTAGGGGCCAACCATTCACTCCCATTCAAAATGGTGTTTTCTCTAACCACTAACACATAACTCCTGGCACTAACCTTTCATGAAAATCTAACACTGATTCTAACCCTAACACCACCCCCCCCCAAAAATGAAATAATAGCACGAGAAGTTGTGGGGCCTGTGACTTCTGGTCCAAACATTAGAAGTTCAATAAGACCATACACACACAAACACTCACACGTATACACACAAACACACACACACACTTGTCTGGCTGGTCTCCATGATTTCCAAGGTCATTTTCTGACAAGTGTTGTCTGACAAGTGTTTCTGCCTCAAACATCGGACCCTCATGTCCTTAGTCAGTCCCTCCATAACTCTCTCATTAAGACTGGCTGCTTGCTCCTCTGCACAGTGATAAAGATAACAGCTGTTAATCTGTATGTGTGTCTTTGTGTGTGTGTGCTTGTGTGAAAGTGAGTGTGTGTATGTGTGAGCATCCAAGCTCCCAACAGGTGTTTCTTCATTACTGAGTATATTGATTAATCACTTCAGTGAGCTTGTTTTATGCTTCTCTTTCTGTACCTCCCATATCTGGAGGAGAGAAGAGAGGACGGAGAGGAGACAAGGGGAGAGGAGGGAGGGAGGTAGGGCGAGGAGGGCAGGGTGGAGAAGAGGAGGTGAGAGACGGAAGGAGGAGAAGGAGAGAAGAGAAGGAGAGAAGAGAGGGAGGGAGGGAGAGGAGATGAAGGGAGGGAGATGAGAGAGAAAAGGAGGTGGAAGGGAGGGGAAGAAGGGAAGGAGAGGTATACCTTTTAGGTGATGCACAGCACCATAGGAAGAAACTAATTTACAAGACTCCATTTACTCAGCAATGAGAGCTTGGTGGCACCACTCTGATGTAAAGCAAAAGCTTTATCAGCCTGGGGAGGATGAGGGGAGGTGGAGGGGGGCAGCGTAGCCTCCAACCGAAAGAGAGTGACTCCATCACCTCAGAGAGAGACACGCAGACTGTTAATTGGATCTTCTAACCCTCAAGGGTCAAACAGAGTGTGTGTGTTTGTGTGCGTTTACATGCATGTTTGTGTGAGTGAGTGCGTGTGGGTGTGTAGGTATGTGCGTTTGTGTTTGTGTGTGTGTATCAGAGAAAACAGAAGTAAGTGAGTGTGTGTATGAGAGAGAGAGCAGAGTTGAGTGTCGAGTGTTGAGTGAGAGAAATAGTGTGTGTGTGTGTGTGAAGATTCCGAGTGAAGTGTTGAGTCTTCTGGAGATTTTCATAGCTACCTCGAGCCTCATGTCCCATGCAGACCACATACTTAGGACTGGATAACATAACAACTAGATGTAAAACACATCCCAGTCGCTAAAATACCTGCTATCGTTTCTGCACATACAGTACACACCCCCACTCACATATACACTGGCCGGATAGGGCGCTGCACTCAGCACTACGCCAGGGATTCAGGGACAGCTCCAGTCTCAACAGGATGCAGCTGGCTGGCCCTGATGAGGGGCACACTTGGGGGGGTTCAGAGAGCAGGGTTAACATCTCAGTTCAGACCACAACTCTGGGTTGACTGACTGTGCTGTCAAACTCAGAGTTGACAGTTTCAAAACAGGTGATAAAATTTAGTTCAGTCAACTCTGAGTCTAATTAATCGTGATAAAAGCTTGTGCACAAGTATATAAAAAGCGATCATCAATGATACACAGATAACACTGTTCTTCATGGCAACAGGAGAAAAAAGACTTGAACTGCCTACTTCTGCCCAGTGGAATCAGAAATATTAACGAGAGAGGGTACAATGTACAGTGTCCGTTTTTTACTTACATTTTACAACTAATATTGCTGTATATTTTAAAAGTAGGAAGATTGCATTGATAAACATACAAATAACATGCAGTTGTTGCTGCTCATTTACATTTACATTTAGTCATTTAGCAGACGCTCTTATCCAGAGCGACTTACAGTAAGTACAGGGACATTCCCCCGAGGTCAGTAGGGTGAAGTGCCTTGCCCAGGGACACAACGTCTATTTGCATGGCTGGGAATCGAACCAACAACCTTCTGATTGGTAGCCAGATTCCCTAACCGCTCAGCCATCTGACCCCCATTTACACATCAAAATACTGAGGGCCTCATGTACTAAAGGCCAAATTATACTTCTCTGACTCCGTTACGGACAGACTGACGGACGGAGTCGGACGGATTGGTTGAATTTATAGTACTCCGAAGGCTGTGGGTGCTGAAAACAATTCACTGCCAGAAGAGTAGGTGGCGCAACGGTTTTTTGTAAGTCGTCGTCGAGTGTTTATTTACCTAGGTTATCGAGAAGTCGGAGCAAATGTACAAATTAGCCGTTTCATCAATAAAATACGCACATTTTCAGCAACTACACTGCCCATTTCTTGTCACATTTTAATTCAGATGCTGATTTACATGTACTGTTTAGCTGAAATATGAATTGTAAAAACTTACAGCAATGGCGGTCAAAGGATTCTGTTCGTCCTGTTTATCACGGCAACCCCGCCCCTGACGCAAGCGGTTCTTAATACGGACCAATCACAGCCAAGGGGTATCCGTAAAATGACGGACAGACGGATAGTCAGGAAAATCAGGATGTGCATGTAGAGCTCTCCGAGGGGCTCGGAGAGGGCACGGAGAGGGAATTCATCGTCGGAGAGGGCGTTCCCTGTGTTCCTCTCCGTAAAAATGGAGAAGTATAAATCGGCCTTAACGCTTTTGCGCCCACTTCAGGCGTATTTTCGTTTCGCAATTTGCGCTTAAAAGCATTGCGAGGTATGTACAAACATGCCGCACTAAGGTAAAAGCGCAGACTGCCTGTCGCGGGAACTGAAAATGGCAAATTGCGCTTTTCCGTGTCATGCATATACATTAACAGGAGGGTCAAGGGGAAAGTGGGAGTTTCCCATAAAGAGATGGG
This sequence comes from Osmerus eperlanus, assembly GCF_963692335.1. Classification (NCBI taxonomy): domain Eukaryota; kingdom Metazoa; phylum Chordata; class Actinopteri; order Osmeriformes; family Osmeridae; genus Osmerus; species Osmerus eperlanus. Next base: position 8,519,549 of record NC_085044.1, on the reverse strand, counting down.
AGGGGATGCGTAAAGTGCGCCTAATTATGTATTCCGCGGTATGTACAAAAACCGCCTGTGTCTATTTTGCGGTGAAAATTCTCCGCCTGTTAAAAGCAGACGTAAACCAGGATGCGCATATGCCTCCTGGTGAAATGGCAGCCGTAACCCGAGCAAGACGAATACATAGGCCAAAGGATTTTTGCCACAAGGATCACACTTTTTGAGTTGAGTGAACACGAAATCATTACGCGTTACAGATTAAGCAGCCATGCAATATTACAGTTGCCGGGAGATTACATCGAATCTCCGACTCAGCGTTCACATTCCATTCCAGCAGTTGTTAAACTCCTCGCTACATTACAAATATTGGCATCAGGATAATTTCAAACAGTCATCGCTGTTTTGACTTTGGTGGCTGATCCATGATAGAAAGAGAGGAGGCCCATTCAATGGCACATTTAAATGCTCGCATTGTAGTGGGCGGAGAAATGCGTTGATTACCCGATGACCTGCAGGTTTCGGAAATACAACGTAAACTGACATCACAGCGTGCGCAATCTGCTGGTTGGCCATGGCGCTAATAATGCTACGTTTGCGAATGTACGTACAGCCCTATATTATGACTTAAAGATCCTGTAAAGTAAATTCCATGTTTTGCTTCTAAGTACATTATATACGTGTGAAATGAGTTCCTGAAAGCATGTGCAAAGCGCTAAAACTTTGTCGAGAAAAAATGTGGAGTTAGACCGAAGAACAGTTTCTCTTCCGTTTTCAGATCAGGTTTTAACGGGCGGAGCCAAAAAATGCCCTATCTACGTCATTTCGCCCCATCTACGTCAGATCACTGAATGGCTCCTCCTGCTGTACTGTTATTGTAGCTTACAGCAGCTAGCTAGCTAGCTTCAGGATGTCTCCCACCACCCGCAACTGCATCTTCCCTGGATGCAAGAACTCCAGCTGTGCTGCAACGCCATTTAAGTTCCCTGTTGATAATGAAAGGAAAAATAGGTGGATAGATTTTGTGAAGAGCCACGCTCATGGAAAGCTTCGGATAAACTCCAACAGCCGCCTCTGCACCACTGACCATTTCACGGCGGACAGTTTTAACATGGACCAGAGACAGACAGGGTTCACCAACACACGGCTTCTCTTGCAGCGCGGAGCCGTACCGAGCATCGCCCCCCCCGGCCGTTCATCCTCCGGTCGCACCTGGACAATCCACCGCTGCCAGCAGTTCATCACTCAGTTCTGTGTGCTTGTCATAATTATACTAGATAACTTTTCCAGAGGTATCTCTGCTATAATTAGTGCAAACCGCTAACTTGATATTAGGCTACTCGGTGTAGAATGATGGTATTTTGGTGAAATGGTAGCTAATGTGCTAGAAGTAGTTGGAGAGCTCACTGTCTGCTGTCTCTGCTGTAAATGTTTACTCCTGTGTTACAGCTCAGGGGAATATTTCATTTATATGCATCTGTATGTTTCACTCATTGAACAAATACATTCTAATTCTATACTATTTTGTTCGGCTTGACGTAGCGTCCATTATCTGGGTCGTAGGTAGCTTACTTGAGAGAGGGGGCTGAGCTTCAGCTCCTTCAGGCGACACGCCCCACCAGTCTCGAACAGAGAAGACTGCTGATTTTCTTACGATTTCAAAGCCTAATTTAACATACTTGTCTGTGTTTTTTTTCATTCGAATTTGGATGGGTAGTTAATAACACATTATTCTGTGGTGTGGTGAACTTGAATCTCGTTTTTAATTCCACTTTACAGGATCTTTAAACTTAAAGTTTTTTCCTTCTAGTGATATTTTTAAACATTTAATCATATTGCATTTCATTAATAAAGAACCCCCTTTGAAACAAGCTGATTCTAACAACGTTGTCACTGGCAGTATCTTAGCTGGAATCGCGATTCAAACTGAAAATATGCCCCATAAAACATAAACAAGCTTGAAACGTATTTCTGGAAAACTGGCTAATATAACAAGTTTACTAGAAGTGATCATTATGTGTCAGTAACAATGTCCCAAGCTGTCTGGAAACTAAGGGGTCATGTGACCGGCTATCCGCGCTGTTAGTAGGGAAAACCGCCTCTCGCTTATCCACTCCAATCGTTTGGATATTGAATGGCATTGATTGCTCTATAGGACTTATGATCATCATTTGATAGCCCTCTCATGGTTAATTGCTAATCTATCAGTCCCACCACAATACCAGCTCAACAGCGCAAAGTGTTTCCCATAAATCCCAAAAACAATTTTGCGCTCAAATTAATGCAAAACAATGTACCTCGCTCGCCTTCGACACGTGCTCGCATTACTTGTTGAAGTCCCTATCTATACTCACATCTAACCAATACTAGGACATAGGTTTGGGCACAAATTTATTACAACGTCTTGCTCCGCCCCTGCCTATCGCCACAAATATAATCACATTCTGTGGGAAACACTGCTAACTATTAGCTAACTAACTGGTTGGTAGATAGTACTTTAACTTGCTACCAGCTTGCTACATCCTGTGCTTTGGAGAACTGGATTATCTGCTACAGAAGAGCACACCCTAGCAGGCATAATGTACCATTTCACTCACCTGGAGAAGCCAGCTGTGCTCCGTTTTGTTCCTAGATTCAGACCCGACCACTGGATCAGTAAGTTGTACAGCTGAGCTAACTAGACTACCATCCGCTGTGTGGGATTGCAGGAGCAGCTAACCAGTTCGAATATACTATTATTCATGCTCACCTGGATGAGGCAGGTAGGTAGAGAGTCAGCTAACTACGAGTACTAGTAATGACTTGTGTGGGACTGCTCACCAGAAGAACAAAGGGGACCAACTTGTATTTTACAGTTATAGAGCTGTGCGAGCGCTAGCGGTAATTTTTTACTAGCTCTAACACTGACAAAAATTAAGAATGTTGATATCACAGAAAAGCATATCAAGCATATCAATACTTAGCTAGAGCTACATATGAGCCTTTTCAAAGGCAAGCACACCAAATGACTGCTTCTCCCGAATACAAACCGACATTTAAGAAAAAAAGAATACCACAGCAGCAGCAAGAGAACAAATGTTGGCGTGGCAGAAAATTGCTGACCAAATCAATAAGTGCATATCATTTGGAAAAAATAAAGGTTTTATCTTGAGTGTTCTACTTATTCATTTATCTGCGTCTGAGTATATTTTTATATCTATTTAGGTGCAACCCAACAGGCACCAAACACACTTGGCAGCCAGCAACTGAATATTAAATACAAAAATACATACTTCAAACCGGTAAGGTATAATTGCATTACAGGCAATTGTGATGTTGTTAAGCTTCATTAAACAGCATTCAGTGGCAACATTTTCTGATAAAAACCCTTCATAATTGTAAGCCATCTCCACACTGCCAGTATTTCATTTTTACTTTTGTCCATTTGAAAGTAAATGCTTTTATACATCCAAGTCTCAAAATGTGTGCTTACTGATCATATTCAAATTGGACATCCATTATAGACAATTGGAAAAAGGTTGAGAATATTGTTCAGATAAATGATTGTGCAGAAAAACGGTAAAGTTCAAAAATATATTCATCAGGGAATGATAAAGAATCTAATCGGATTCTGTCACGCTCTCCCGACTGTGATTTCTGCAGAGTATTTGTGCTTCAAGGGCCCTTCGAGGAAAGGACACGCCATGTCTGACACATTCAGATGGCAGGTTTCAGTCAAAGAGTTGGACAAATTCAGGGTTAGTTGAATAAAACATTAGGTTAGCTTTGCAGAGTATATTGCCGTGTTAACTGACTCAGAGAAATGCTGAACTGGCTCTTTGAAACCATAAACCCAGAGTTTTCATCAACTCTGAGTTGACTAACTTTACATTTTCACCAAGCTTGCTTTCTGAAACCCCCCCCCTGAAAGTGATTTCTAATCCTGGGAGCATGAAGGGGGCTGGGGAGGCCCTTCCTCTACGTCGACCAGGGACAGGATAGCGACGTAACTTCAGGTTCAACCCAGGGGTATCAGTGTCACGATGGTGGTTCACTTCTTACCAGGGTAAACGGCCATGGTAACTTATGCTGCAGACCTAACCAGCACCGGATCAACATGTATGAAAGCATCGCCTACTGACCAATATATTCCCTTGGAAAATGGCTTCATTGTTCCGAGAAGATCCTGTGACCTCGGTGCGTGAGTTTTCCCAACGAGTATCTCTGTAGCTTATATAGTCAACTGATATTATCCTAAAACAGCACCAAAAGCCATGTACCCGTTGGCTTTATAATATTTGCAAGTAAGCCTATTTACCGGTTTGAATCATGTTTTATATGTTCTTTATTTGCTACCTGCACTGTTGTAACACTGACATGCAGCTGAAAGAATAATGTTAAACAGTCTTACACACCATGTGAATACACCTAAGGAACTCGTTAATTTTATGGCATACATAATTGTAATTATAGTGAAAGATTTACTCGTACCTTAATGATGGGGTAGTAATATTGATAAGTGTATTAACTTATCTTGTATTGCTTTTAGCCATGATTGTCTTTTTAAATTCTACATATTTATTTACATTGTTTATACATATTATATATAATTAGCTTATCTTGTGTAAAATGTGAGGCTCAGGCTGTGTAAGGCTTGTCCATGTATGCAATTGGTCACATGGAGCAAACACTGCCCTCTTTAAGTGAACGCGCTCATAACCTAATTGGGTAAACCTGGGGTGAATTAACAAGTTGATCACCACCGTTGTGACACCAATAATATGGAATTGCAGTTGTTAAATTTAGTGAAACTAGCTAACGAAAATAAATCCTGAGCATGTCGAACTTGCTTCGTAGTACAGGCCCAAGGTGTCCTCTGTCTCATCACACACTCACACACACACACACACACGCACTCTCACACACACAGTCTGATTCCATAACCTAGTAGTCTGATCCAAGCAGCCATTGGACCCTTGAGAGGGACGGAGCGTATGTCTCCAGTGAAACTAACAAAACCAGGACGGCGGCCATGTTTCCTGCATCCAGATTAATCTGGCCTGGGCAGGCGGGTGAGATTAAACGTGGGATTTAGAAGCAAATATTGAAGTGTTTTAATCCACCTGTCATTTTTTCTGTGTTCTAAAGATAGCAAAGCCCGATTATCACATTGAATTGAATACAATGAGTGGAGCAGACGTGGGTCACACACACGCATACACACACTAAATCCTGATCCAATCTGTGGACTTCCAATGAATGAGATGGCTCAATGTTATTCTCGAGCTAAAGTCTACATCAGCCACTACACAAATAAACTACAATCCACTACACACACACTTCAACCACTACACACACAAACTACAATCCACTACACACACACTTCAACCACTACACACACAAACTACAATCCACTACACGTACACTTCTACCACGACACAAACTACAACCACCATAACCCTCTGAATAAATCTACAGAATTAGATTTAAAGTCATCTCTGTGTATCTGTCATGTTATCTCTTGTGTATCTCAGTTACATTATCTCTGTGTATCTCAGTCATATTCTCTGTGTATCTCAGTCGTGTTACCTTGTGTAACTTAGCCATGTTGTCTCAGACATTAATTATCTGTCATGTTATGTCTGTGTATCTCTATCATGTTATCCCAGTCATGTTATCTGTGTGTTTCAGTCATGTTATCTCTGTGTGTTTCAGTCATGTTATCTCTCATGTTATCTCTGTGTGTTTCAGTCATGTTATCTCTGTGTGTTTCAGTCATGTTATCTTTCATGTTATCTCTGTGTGTTTCAGTCATGTTATCCCTGTCATGTTATATCTGTTATGTTCATCCATAGCAGCTGTTTGGCATTCTTCAGAGTGACTCATGTTGAAGCCTACAGCAGACTGGAGCAGTTCAACCAAGCTGGCTCTAATCTCACATACACACCTATACACACATTCACACAAATATGCACACACACACACTCAAATACAGACAAATGCACACACAAACACAAACACAGTCAGCATGATGATGGTAAGAGTAGTTAGACTGTGAAATAAGAACAGACTACAACAGCTGGCTATCTCATGTAGCAGATCAACATCCCTCAAAGTACACTGGGACCAAGACATGGGCCCTGTTGCTGTTTTCCTGTTGCTGTCTCTGTGTGACCAGTAGCACAGGGGGGTATTCCAGAAAGCGTATTCAACAAACTGTGAATCTAACCTTGAACTCTGAGTTGATTTACCCTAAAATGGGAAACTCCAACTTTTTGGTTCCAGAAAAGCTGATTTGAATGAGTTAAATCAACTCTGAGTACGTCCACTCTGAGTTAAGCGCGGGCATGATAACTATTGAAAGCCAACATCAATGGAGCTCCAATACTAGGATTCACCATGGCACCCGGCGACAAAAACATTGTCCTACTTCACTACACTTCAGATAGAAGTGTTAATATGTGTTTATGGCACATATTCCAGAAAAAAGCAATACGGCTGTAGCAGCGTAGAGACAATTGGCGTGGGAGACAATTGCTGGCCGAGTCAAAGCATACATTTGAATGCAGTAGCCAGTCCATACATTGAACATTTAACCACACTGTCTGTTAATATTACAGGTCAAAAAGTTATATTACATATTTAAATGTTATATTAAATATAAAAACATATTACGAACAGGTAAGGCGTATTTTGCTTAGCCTATAAGTTCGTGATTGTAGCCTATACGTATATGTATTATATGTAACGGTGTGAAAACCGTGAAACTCACTCCTCAGGTATGTAACAGGCCACCCGCGTCAACGAAGAGCTAGCTTTTCTTTGGCGTAGTTGGTAGTGGTCGCGCTTGGCAAGTCAGAGGTCGAGCGTTCGAACCCAGCGAGTGGCGAACGATACCTTGTTATGATGGAGCGTGGCTACGTCTGTTACATACCCGTCACACATATTCGACATGATACAAAGTAAATATCAGTTGGTGCCTTATTCAACGTGTAGTAGCAGTACCCCTAACAGAATGCCTTTTATCACAGGATGATGATGATTAAGATGAGAAGAGGAGAGAAGAAGAGACGCCTATGTATGGTAGCTACTGGTAGTTACCCACTTACTTTCCCAATGTACTTCTATTTACAGGCTTTTGTGGTTACACTGACACTGAGAATAATGAATAGAAAAACGATTTGCACATTCTGATCCTCTTGAACAGAGCATGGATGCTGTACGCAGTGAGATGTTCATTTAATGGCAAGTAAATTCAGCATGTGGAACTGTGGAATTCAGGTTCTCTGTAATCTCATGTATTCCCAGTTACCAAAAAACTGACCAAGAGATTGTGTTGGCCTACTTAGGACAGGAGAATAAAGGGGGGGTGTACGTGCAGGTTGAGGGGGTACATCATGCGTCCGGATTGCGTCCCGGGGAGGGGGGGACTTGGGGGGGAGCCACCTCCCGGAAATGAGTCTCTGCAGGTTGGGATGTCTGTACCCAACTCTGGGTTTTCACGAAACCCGCTTTCTGGAATACCCCCCAGATGGGGTAATTTGAGAGCATAACAGAGATGTGTGTTTATGCCCTTTTATCTCAGTGTGTGTGTGTGTGTTGGAGTGTTTGCATCTCCATTTGCTAGTTTCTGGCAGAGAGAACACTTGGCTGTTGACAGATACACCAAGAGTTTCTAACAGAACTGGAGTTCTGCATTGTCGTACGACGGCGTATTAGGGCCAGGTAGGTAAAAAAAAAGGAGGGGTGGTGGGGTAATATCCTGAGATTAAAGTCGGACTAGTAATTACTAGTAATTTACTAGTAATTTTGCTAGTAATTTTGCTAGTAATTTTGCGAGAAAAAAACTTGGAGATTCTCCGAAATTATAAAGAATGAATCCTATTGAAAAGTATAATAATTCTAACTTTTTTCTCGCAAATTTACGACTTTAATCGCAGAATATTACCCCCCCCTTCCTCTGGCTCGGATTATTATTATTTTTTACCTACTGGCCCTAATACGCCGTTGTTTGGTCGAGCTCACAACTACGGTGGCCCTGAAGTGCAAAACACAACGGCAAATAGGAAAACACAACGGCAAATAGGAAAACACAACGGCAAATAGGAAAGTGGTAATAGTGGTAATGGTGCCATCCTAGTATCGGAGCTCCATTGATGTTGGCTTTTAATAGTTCTCATGCCCGCTCTTAACTCAGAGTTGACGTACTCAGAGTTGAGTTAACAAATTCAAATCAGCTTTTCTGGAACCGAGTTTTCGGAGTTTCCCATTTTAGAGTAACTCAACTCAGAGTTGAGGGTTAGGCTCAGTGTGCGAATTACGGGGGGGGAGGGGGGGGGTCTAACCCCCCCAATTAAGGCTCGCACCCCCCCAAAAAAGATCACAGGTCGGGGGGGTGGATACATTTATATATCGTTCTTACCTGTAATCGTAAATATCACAATATAGTTACCATATTCATTCAATAACAGGTTGGCGATACACAGAAATGTTGACTTTATGGCAGGGAATATCACACACTATTACACTGACTGCCATAGTCAAAATTCACTCAATAAACACAGCGCGAGTGACCAGTGCCCAATAAAACTCAAAAAACACTGCGCGCGAGTGACCAGGATCAAAGATTAAAAGATAGCTATCGCTAGCTCTATATCAAGCAAGATAGCTTCATTTGCATTTGTCTCATTGCTTGTCAGAATCTGGAGAGATTTCCAACAACCTTATTTTGTGATGAACAGTCAGATATGTTCCTCTGGTAATTTTGTAAAGATCAACTTTTTTATTTCAGAAAGAAATTACTACAAACAATAGTGTTTGTAGTTTTAGTAGTGCGTTCGTGTGTGCCATTGTCGTGCCGTTTACTTGGTTGGGGCGGCGGCAGGGGTGAACTTCGTGTGTGCATGTAGGAGTGTGTGTGTGTTTGTCTGTGTGTGTGTAGTCTTATTTAATGACCCTTGTGGCGACCAAATGTCCTCAGAAGTATCGTGAAACATGAAAACTTGACCTTGTGGGGCCCTTTTGCTGGCCCCCAGAACTTCAAATGTTTTGTTTGAGGGGGTTTTAGAGGGTTGGAATTACATTAAGGGCTAAGGTTAGGGGTTAGAGAATGGAAGTCAATGGTCGGGTCCAGCAAGTTAACAGTAACAAACACACACACACCTCACACACACACACATGCTCCAAAGTTGTAGAAATGTAAGTCAAACTTGATACCAAGTTGATACACATGTATTATCTCTCCCCTTCCTACCCTCTCCTCTCTCTCCCCTCTCCCCCACCTCTCTCCCTTCCTCCCCCCCCACCTCTCCACCCATTCTTCTCTCTCCCCTCCCCCATCTCTCTCCACCCTCCCCCACCTATCTCCACCCTCCCGTCCCCATCTTCTCTCCACACTCCCCGTCCTCTCTCCTGCATGTTGGTATCTGTCCATGGTCCTGATTCCTCTGTCTGTAGAATGACAGAGCTGTCCACGGTGCTGATCTCCTTCTCGCTTTCATTCTCTCTCCCCTCCATCCCCTCTCTCTTCCCTCTATCCGTCCATCCCTGTGAGTGAGCAGAGGTTGAACGATGTTGACACCATGTTCCAGAGAGGAGGGCTCTTCCAGACATGGATCTGTCAGCTGGGCTGGAACAACTGAAGCAGGCTGGAACGTTACACTTGTGTGTCTGGCACTCTTATATGGGCCAGTAGAACAGATGTGATGGAGGGAGGAGAGAGAGGAGGTGGGAGAGAGGGAAGGAGAGATAGAGATAGGGCTGGGAGAGGGGGAGAGAGAGGGGAGAGAAAGAGAGATAACAGAGGAAGAGAAATAACAGAGAAAGACAGAGATAACAGGTATAGAGAGAGATAGAGAAGGAGACACAGATTGATGATGAGAGAGGAATGACAAAGGCAGAAGGAGAGGGAGAGAGTACAGATAGTGGTGACTGGAGTGTGTGTGCGCGTGTGTGCTGGCGATGCATTAAATATATTACACAAACCTCTACATCTCTTAATCCTGTAATCTAGTCAGCCGGGAGCTGGTGAAAGACTAAAATGACTGGGCCACAAACACACACATACATTTACACATTGACAGACACACACAACACCCCATTCAGCCCAGCTGCACAGGAGACAGGAGAAGTGGTTATGCAAACACACTCACAAGCACAGATAACTACAGCTGACCTGCTCTGCTGTGGATTCGCCACGCAGTTATCGGGTAGGTGTGTGTGGGGTCAGCTGTAATCTATGTGTGTGTGTGAGGATATGTGTGTGTGAATATGTGTGTGTATGTGTGAGTGTATGTGTGTGTGGGAGCATGTGTGTGAGTGAGCGTGTGTAATGTATGTGTGTGCAGGTATTCATGTGTGAGGATGTGAGTGTGTGTGTGAGTATGTGAGTGTGTGTGTGGTTGGAGCCACAGTGGGGCAACAGCCTCAGTCCTGTGTGTGTTACGGACGCTGACCATCCCTCTGCTACACACATCACACATGCTCCTTCAGCCTCTCCAGAAACACAAGAGGATTAGGAGGAGTGGGGGGGAGCCTAATCCTAACCCCCCCCCCCCCACCCACACACCCCAACCCCACCCCCTTTCATCCCTACAACCTCCTCTGAGCACTTCTGCAAATGAGACCCCTCCAGGTTAGACTAGGGTATAAACGGTATAAATACCATGAAGGAACACACAAGCTACAATCCATCTACTTCCGATGGATGGACTTCCGATATATCAGATATTCAACTAAAAACAGATTGCTGGCCTCTAGTGTGTGTGTAGGAACCACTTGAGTGATGTTTGCGTGGGGGGGGGCACCTGAAAGAACTGTGTGTGTTTCTGTGTTTGTATTTTTGTGTGCATGTGTGTCACCCGAGGGAGCTATGTGTGTGTGGGAGCTGTCTGAGAGTTGCTAACAAGAACAGACGGGCTGGGGGAGGTATGTGTGTATAGGTGTGTATAGGTGTGTGCATGTGTGTGTGCATATAGGTGTGTGTACATGTGTATAAGTGTGTGTGTGCCATGCATGTGTGTGCACTATGGAATGCCATGTGCCAAAACATGTAATTTAGCGTTCACGTTAAAACAAGCGGAGCTGGTTCACGCAAGAGACGCGAGACATAGCACGTCACTAGCAGCGCATCACAAAGCAACTCGTCATATCACGCAGTCGGGGCACACCTTCTTAACAGGGCGGGCTATTTCATCAGGATATCGCTGCACTCTGCATTGCTTACGGTGCGTGTCCACTACAGCGGAGCAGGCGGCTTCCAATTCATTTTCAATGAAACCAGGCGTTGACGCTCGCGTAGGGCATTGTGGGAAGGCGAGCGAAGTGTTGCAAGTTGGATTTTCTCAACTTTATGTAAATGAGGAGCGTGAAACGCTAGCGTTGGCCAATCGGATTGGTTTTATTGTTGTAACGTGGCAACTGTTGGTCATGGTAAACATTTCTAGGTTTTACAATTTCAAGGTGGAGGAGAAACTTATCGTATGTGTCTGCACACCCAGTTCTGTTCAGAACAAAGTTACGTAATGTGACAAGCCTGAATTTAAAGATTACATTAAACTAATAATGCATGGTGCAGGGTTGCCGACGTTGTCAGTGTCCATAGTGTGTTTTTATACTTTTAAATACAGTCTCGTCACATAACGTGACTGTTCTGTGCCACTGCTAGCTTGCTAGCCCAGCCTACAAACGACTGGTTGAGTGACCGGTGGTGAAACATGTATTCTACTGTAATCTTGCACTAGTAAAAATTCTGTATTTTTACACAAATGTTGTGTAAAAGTGGTATTTTGATTGATATTGTGAGTAGATGAACCCAAGTCTGCACACTTGGCCATGACTACAACAGTGACCTTAGAGAACTACAACTCTGTATTAACTTGTCTAACACCCCCCCGAGCATGGTGTACTGTGGGAATGCAAGTGGTGCAGAGCGGTAAAAAACGCTGTAGTGGACACGTAGCGTTAGTACGACACAGGATGCTCTGTTTAATCTGCTGCCTCCACCTCCCCGGCCTCCACCCTTGGTTCTGTGTTCCTTTCGTAGGTGGGAATGCGTTGCTGCTCTCTGCTCGGATGTCGAGAAGGTGTCTCCGTTGGGTGCGGCAGGGAGCCGCGGTGAGCAAAACCATTATGCCAAATTCAGTTTTACAATCATGTATTGTACCGTGTGAAATAAAGTATCAGGTAAATACTATACTGAGTCCTCCTGCCTGAACCTACACTTTTGGCCGTCTTAAGACGTCAGAAATTGCCATTTTAACACTGCCGTTTTGAACGTCTTATAGATGTTTGGACCATCTAAACTTCCATGCTATTGGTTGGCGTCAACATACCCACCCCCTTTTTGACATATTGTCTATGTTGGGCTGTTCGTATACAGGTTTACAGGTGTGTTTATGTGTGTGGATCTGCAAGTGTAAGTGGATGGTGGATGGCAGGAAAGAAAGAGACAGACAGGGAATTATTTCAACACAAACATTGAATGAGAGAGATAACTAGTGAAAGACTGCAGAGGGATTATAGACAACGTTGCTGGACCGAGACAATAATACCCATGGTGTATTGTTTAACTGGAAACTGTACCTCTCCCCTCTAACCCAACCACGCACCCTGGCTAGCAGACAGCGTTCGCGCTGAGCAGAGACACGGTGAGGACTACACCACGCCAAGCGACCTTGTGAGATGATTGATGATCGAGGGGCTCTGTGATTCGTGGTGCAAGATCGCATCATGAATTACAAACACGCGGGAGGGTCATGAGGACGCTCGAGTCTACGAAACAATAACTGTCTGTGTCTCCGCTCAGGATTAAGTTCCGACCAAGCACGAAAAAAATCACGCCTAACGATATGCGTGAATGCATTCATCTAGGCGGTTTATGAAAGTACATTAGTATCCGGTAAAGGTAACAAGGAGTGCGGCATTGCTGTAGAGTTACACAGGCGGTTTCACCGGCGCTGCATCATCAGCACCAGTCAGCCAATGTCGGTAGGCAGCCTGTACAGCGCATTCCGGTACTAATTCTCTGACACAATAACAAACAGCACTGCAACAGTCACGTAAAAAGAGGCACTTGTGATCCAGCTAACTTTGCTCGCCTTGACCACTTCTGAATTCTCGTGACGTTTTCGAATATATTCTTACCGTATCTGGAAAGTGATTTACATCATCATCCTCGCAAGTCTCTGATGAAGTTTACCATCCACTTTGAATCTAGTTACCTTCGTTCTTCTTCCCTCGCAGTCTGCAGTCCAAATCAGCTTTCGCCAGAGTTAATAAAGCAATCTAGCAATACCAGGTACAGTGTTAAATTAGGCCAAAACCGGAATCAACTGTAACAAGGTGACAGAAGGGTGTAGATTGAGCACACTCGAACACCCCTCTCGTGCATGTAAACAGACGCTCGAGAGAGTCAGAGTTGTGTTTAGAATTCCACGCAGCACGCTCGTGCAGAGCAGCACGGATTCGACCAGCTGCAGTGAGGGAGGGGATTATTGACCGTAACACGCTACTAGCAAGAGAGAGAGAGAGAGAGAGAGAGAGCGGGGGGGGGGGGGGGGGGTAGAAAGACAGAGAGAAACCAAACCGAGAAACCACAGAGGGTGAGGAAAAGAGAACGAGACAAAGAGAGAACAATTTAAAACATAAAACGGCACATACCTTAAACTCTTTCCCGTATTTCTCCAATACATAACCTCTCAATCAGTCGTTTGGCAGCTCATCAGAACGGTTTTCTGAGGTTTTGTAAGAGTGATTATCTGCTATGGGCATAATCAATAGGCCTAATAGGCAAACTCATCGTTTTAAGTATTTTTTTTCAGCGCTGGCATGACGAGCTGCAGAAAAGAACCAAGCAGGAGTGTGCTGCAAATAATATTGCCTCACGGAGGTGACAAACCAGGAAATAGACAGTACGGACTGTAGTTCTCTGTACTGTAAGTGTATCAGTACTGTTAATGTTTGGAGCCACTTCCCATTAGAGTTACCCAGACACTCCATCACGCACAAGGAGAATCTATTCAGAAAAGTTCAAACATACCCCCTGTGGTTCCAGGTAGAACTCTGAGGTTCCAAGTACTGTAGAATTTACCTTCCAGATTACGTAGACAACGTGTTGGAACCTAAATGGCTCTTTCTATGGCAATAGAGAAACCTTCAACCAGAACACCTTTTCGATTGCAAATATTAACAAAGGGTTAAATCAAGAACATCCTGTAGTGTTTGCAGCCCAGCAGCACACAGAAGCACAGTGACAGTGCTGTCCTACAGCGTTATCATGATAGAGTATTCCTGGTCTCCACTCTGGGAGGACAGTCCCCCATGATACTGGACATGATATAAATGTGTTATTGAGTTGCTGCAGTGTACAGAAGATCCATGAGACAACAGCCATAGCCCTGGGTGGATCAGATATCGGAGAAGGAACAGAAGCATTCAACTGGTATTGATTAAAGGGGATTCTTAAAAGAGAGAGGAGAGGAGGGAGAATCCCTGGCAGACACCATGGATTCATAAATAATCTCCCTTCCCATCCTCCTTTTTTCTTTCCTCCTCTCCTGTACGCTCTTTTCTTCACCTCTCCTCTCCTTTCATGGGAGTGAGTGTCTGTGTGTGTGTGATAGTGTGTGTGTGAGAGAGAATGTGTGAGAGTGTGTGAGAACAGTGTGTGTGTGAGAGCGTATATGTGTGAGAGAGAGTGTGTGTGTGAATGAGTGTGTGTGTGAGAGTGGGTTTGTTTTGGTGGTGCTGGGTTTGCACATGCACTCAGACAGCTAGCAGCATGCGTGTCATTAGTGGGCCCTGCCTCCCAGTGTCTGGCTCGCTCTGGTAAGTGTGCAGTCATCCCAGCCTCTAATTAAAGTGGTGACAATGAACACAGAGAGTCTGGGTGCACTTGTTTTTCTTTTCAATTAGACCAGTCTCAAACAGACCAAGCCAAGGGGCTCAAGGGCTGTTAGCCAATCAGAGCTTGTCTAAGAGGTATCATTGAGATTCTGTTGTGATGTGGGGGGTGGTGGGGAAGGGGGTGTCCAATCATGCTCTCTAGAACCCTGTAAACGATTCCACAGAGAACCCAGATAGAACCTGTCTGGATAGAAACCCTTTCTGTATTGAACCCTTCCAGATAGAACCCATCCAGAGCTTCTTAAGGTTCCACACTGAGCTCATCTAAGCTCCTTAACTTTATGTTTTTTATGTTCAATCCTTTAAATGTTTAATTTTGGATTCTGTTACAGTTCCAGCATGCACTCTAACACTAACGAAAACAGAAGCCCTCGCAGGAATTTAAATGACAAAATTAGTCACACAACAAAATGAACCACAGATCTCCTAATCTGATCTCCCTCTCCGTCTCTGTGTGTGTTTATCTGTTTGTACACCCACTGTCTCTTTGTCCTTAGAGATACATAGTCATAACCAGATTACACAGATATATATCTGACATGCTGCAACTTCAGAGAGATCAATATTACAACCACAGTCTGGCTCCAGTAGAATCAGTTTGTAGTGCTCCGGTCAGCTAAATCGTCTTTGAACCGCCATCCTGGCACATCACATCAAAACCATCCAATCAAGCGGTGTTCCACAGGGTTAGCGTGGCGGTAGTATGCGGACGTGTTTGTGGGTGTCGAACATCGGCCGTCAGTGTGTTGGGTTCTACAGCATATCTCTGCTGCAAATGTGCTGTCTGAAACCCCCACCTGGGTTCTTAAAGGCCTAACACGGGTTCTATTGAAAATTCTACTATTTGCTATTCTACTATTCTACTATAACCATATTTGTGCTCCCTACAGAGCAATCCACCCATTAATCAAATCAAATGTATTTGTATAGCCCTTTTTACACGCAAGCATGTCACAGAGGGCTTCACATACGCCCATAGAACTGCCCCTCAACCAACCTAAACCCTCAAGGAAGACAAGGAAAAACTCCCAAAAAAACTCTCAACAGGAGAAAAAAATGGAAGAAACCTTGGGAGGAGCAATTCAGAGAGGGATCCCCTCCTCCAGAGATGGTTGGTGAGAGAGAGGAGCAGAACACAGGCTAAACATAGTCATACAGTGTCGATGGGTTTTGAAACACCAAAATCCATTGTTCAACTTTATAGATGTAAGACAGGACCGGGAGACTCGCGACCAGGTCCAGCGTTGGCTGACCGACGACCAGGCAGGTGCTGACAACTCAAACCCCCCACACCACAAGGGATGTGTGTGGGGGGGGACAGAGAGAGGAGAGCAGGGATTAGAGAATGCCAGGAGCAGCTAACAGTTACAGTCATAATAGAATGAGATCCCCACCGGTCAAGTGTGGACTGGTGCAGCAATTTAACAGAGCAAAAAAGGGGAATTTGATGCAACCCCACACACCAAGACAGCGACAGCCCCCCTCGTTTGGAACATGAAATCTGTTCCAGGGGAAGAGAACTCTAAAATAAGTTATACTTAAAGAATAAGGATGGAAACAACCCGTCCCCCGTTGCCTCCAACTAGTAACATACTTACCTTTAACAGTCGTAGAATTGACTAAACAATAATAAACGTTTTTAACCTAATTTTAAATGTCAAAACAGTATCAGACTCCTTAATTGAGACGGGTAATTTGTTCCAGAGAAGAGGTGCTCTATATGAGAACGCCCTACCTCCAGCTGTTTTTTTCTTAATTTTGGGAACCACCAGATAGCCGGCATCTTGAGATCTAAGTGTCCTTGCGGACCAATAGGGTGCAAGGAGACCGGAGAGGTACAGTGGTGCCAATCCATGCAGAGATTTGTAGGTTAGTAGTAGAACTTTGAAGTCAGCTCTGGCTTGGATAGGGAGCCAGTGTAGAGAGACAAGAGTAGATGTTATGTGATCAAACTTTCTTGTTCTGGTCAATAGTCTAGCAGCAGCATTTTGCACCCGCTGTAAATTTTTTAGGTGGGTAATTGGGAGGCCAGAGAACAACACATTGCAATAGTCCAATCGGGACGTAACAAATGCATGTATTAGCTTTTCGGCATCATCCTTTGAGAGAAATTTTCGTATTTTGGCAATATTACGTAGATGGAAAAATGCAGTTCTGGTAATTTGCTTAATATGGTACTCAAACGAAAGGTCTGGGTCCATTGTGACTCCTAAATTTTTTACTAGCTGGCTTTGAGAGACTTTGACGCCGTCTAGGTCTAAGGTCAGATTGGAAAAATTATTTCTATATTTTTTAGGACCGAAAATTTGAACCTTGGTTTTATCCGAATTTAGAAGAAGGAAATTTGCAGTCATCCAAGCTCTCAACCTAGAAACACATTTTTCCATAGCATGTGGAAATTCTCCAGACTTTATAGACATATATAGCTGAGTATCATCTGCATAACAGTGAAAATTTACCCCAGAGCTTCTAATTATGTTTCCTAAAGGCAGCATATAGAGTGAAAATAACAGAGGGCCTAGAACTGAACCCTGTGGTACTCCGTATTTTACAGTGGAGCTCCTGGATGAGCAGCCATCATAGTGGACATATTGTGATCTATCAGATAGATACGATCTAAACCACTGAAGTGACGTACCAGAGATTAATCAGCCGGGTGGGTATTCCAGAAAGCGGGTTTAGTGAAAACCCTGAGTTGGGTAACCCTAAAATGAGGCAAACTCTGGGTTTTCTGTTCCAGAAAGAGAGGTAACCAAAACACTCATGACGACACGGTCGTGTGTAGGGGGATGTAGACTGCACACGGACACGTGTGCAGTCTACATCAGTCTTCTTCAACATGAAGAAGGTCCTGCCCAAATACTATCAGCACATTGACTTCTTCACACGTGGAGACCAGACCCTCGACCTTTGTTATACAGCATTCAAGGGCAGCTACAAACCCCTCCCCCGCCCTGCTTTTGGGAAGGCTGATCACACCTCCATTCTTCTCCTCCCCGCATATAGACAAAAGCTAAAACAGGTCAGACCAGTTGCGAGGTCAGTTCACCTATGGAGTGACGAGAGTGTGGCGACCCTCCAAGACTGCTTCGATACCACTGACTGGCTGATGTTTAGAGAGGCAGCAGATGGGGACATTAATGAATACACGGACACTGTTTCCAGCTACATTCAACACTGCATCGATGACGTTGTCCCCAAGAAGGCTTTCCGGTCTTTCTCCAATCAGAAGCCTTGGGTTGATGCCGCGGTCCGGGTTTTATGTCCCCGGCCTGATCCGGGCCAGGTTTTCTGTTTTTCAAGGTGTTGGCTCCAGGTTTCCTGCCACATACTGGGGGTCAGATGGCTGAGCGGTTAGGGAGTCGGGCTATTAATCAGAAGGTTGTAGGTTCGATTCCCGGCTTTGCAAATGATGTTGTGTCCTTGGGCAAGGCATTTAACCCTACTTGCCTTGGGGAGAATGTCCCTGTACTTACTGTACAGGGACATACTGTATTACTGTATTACTGTATTCAACTCAGCTTCAGTTAGGTCTAGCTATCTTGCTGAAAAATAGATCTGGACAAACATGCACCTTGAATTGTAGATTTATATGACAACACGGGTAATTTATTTGAATGAAACACCGTCAGGAACATGAAATAACGTTAGCCCCATTGCCAGTAAACAAAATCATCACACATTCTACCGATTCTAGATACAGGCAGGATACGTTAGCATTGCTAATAACTGTTAGCGGCAACATCATACTACAGCTTGCGGCTGTGATGAACATAACTTAAGGTCGGAACAGCACCTCTTTTCAGCAACAGCTTCATAGCAAATCCTGCTTTACATTGTCCTAGGTTTTATGAGTCCTCGGTGAAATGGTTTGAGCAAATGCGTAATTGAATGTCGAACTGCACAGGGATCTTCTCATAGACAAACATCACAGCCCGTCGAGTGTTTGGTTCCTTGGGAAGACTCTGAAAAGTGTCAGCATTCTCTGTACAGGCTGGAACATTGCATTTACGACCGTAGTCCATTTTCAATATCCTTGAAAAACACCAGGTACACACCAGAGCCAAAAAAGGTGGAGCCAGGGATTGCTTTGCTCACCAGCTTCTCCTGGGTTCAACTGCACCCCCAAGTCAATGCCCTGTGTATCAGAACTGTCCGACAGCTCGATGGAGGCAGAGGCCTCTGCCACCCAACTGGCAGTCCAGACTGTCCTGTCAAAGAGTCCGCAACATGTGAACCTTCTGAAGATAAGGCGTCCCGTTCATTCTTAGCCTCACACGACTCACTTATAAATGATTCATCAACCTCATTGTCCGTCGAAAGTGGGAGGAAGTTAGCCAAAAGAAGCAAGTTGCAGTGAACAACACGGTCCAGTCCATTGGAAGTGTTCCTGACACGATAAGTATGGAACCTGGGGTCAGCAGAGACTACGACATAGGGGGTCGACACCCACCCATCTGCTAGTTTTCTGCGTCCACGGTCCCCTTTGTTCGCCAACAACACCTGGTCACTTTACACAATGACGTTGCCTTTCATCTTCCTGTTGTACAGTTCAGCTTGACATTCTTGGCTAGTGAGAGCATTGGATTGTGCAGTAGCCATAGCCTCCTTGAGATCTTGCCTCATCTTAACAACATACTGATCATAGTCTGCAAGGTCACAGTCCCTGTCAGCACCCTGGAACATAACTTCAACAGGTAGACATGGTACTCTTCCATACATTAAATAGAAGCATACCCCGTTGACTCATGTGCAGTGCAATTGTATGCAAACGCCAGAGTCTGTAACATCTGCAGCCATTTCAGTTTTTCTCTTGGAGGGAGGGTTCTGATCATACTGCCCAAGGTTCTGTTGAACCGCTCAACGTTCCCGTTTCCCATCGGATGGTATGCCGTGGTCCTAGACTTCTTTACTCCAGCAACTTGCAACAACTCTCTGATCAGTTCACTTTCAGAATTGGCACCCTGGTCAGAGTAAAAATACACATAATTGAAAACTTTGCAAAATATACAATATAAATTAAATTTGTTTACAGAGGATGAAAAAAAAACAGCTTACCCCTGTCACAAACTTCCACACGAGGGAAGTCTAAATGTGTGCAACCTCAATTATCGCCCCACCCAGAACAATACTTAACCCAGTATTGGGACCACATATTTGTTTTAGACTGAGATTTGGGGAAAGTTCACTAAAAGCACTTCATTTTTACATTGTTACACTTTTATCCTACATACTGTACATTGTGCATGAAGAAAGTCCAGCAGAAAATCAAGGATCAGATGTGCTGATACTGATACTTCTAGCAGTACTTTGGTGGTCAGAGTCAAGGAATGGTCTGTATTTACCAGGCACAGTGTAAAGAAATCACTTCTCAGCTACCATGCAAGCATGGTACAACAATAACAATATCTCAACAATTGTGGAATAATCTTCACTACGGTATTACATAGTTCAGTACATCCTAGTACATCCTAGAAACACAAAGCATGCATTTCTTGCCAAGGACTGCCAAGCACAAATGAACATCTCTAGGTTCAATGTTCAATGTTGGAGTTAAGGTAAAAATAGAGGAAAGCCAATATTAATAACATTTTCTTCCAACAATAACTTCCTGTATGGTTCTCCAGGAATCTGAAAAACGAGTTCAGCTTGAGTTCAGGTTGAGTACAACTTTGTTTCTGAAAGTGACAGAATTCACCAGGGCTACAAGCCATTATGAGAGCAGTACACTGCTTGTATGTAACAGAGATGTGTCACTGGCCAAAGATTTAGTTGACAGACAATATGCTGCTGTCCTTGCTAGCTACCAAGTTTCATTGTGATGATAGTGTGTATGTGTGTGTGTGATTGCGTGTTTTAAGGGCTGTGCTTGTGTATTGTGTGTATCAATGCGTGCTTGAGTGTGTGTATCAGTAGGTGCATGTTTGTAACTTTGAGTGAATGTGCGTGGGTACCCTTTGTAAAGAAAGAAAAACTATATACCTTTCCAGGCTAAAGGTCTGTGATGTAATCATTGAAAGCCATGTTTCCCCTGGATGAACACATTCAGCGGCATAGAACTGCAATGCACAGGACGATTCTAATCAACCTTTTATCGGAGAACAAAGACGATACCTCAGACTTAAACACAATATTCCTGTTGTTGGAATGATCAAGGCAGCTTCCATCATCTCAGTAATAATACCTCCGCTTTTAAGAACATGAAGAAATGGTCAGGCCTCTCGTTGGCAGGAATCTGAGGGTCAAATACTTACAACAATTTATGTTTTTCCAAGGACACAGCACAACAGCAAGACTCTCAATTCAGTGCTCAAAGTGGTTTCTTTCCACATTGGTTTCATCAACATTTTGAGAATACTTTCTGGAAAACATTACATTCCCAACTAGGACTTGTTTTTACGATGTGTTGAGTCAAGTAAGTAAAATTTGAAAGAGGGTACAATTTCTGGGGAAATTGGGAGGTGTGCTTGCTTCGGTTGCAGCTAGGGCAGTTTTTTTCCTATCTTTTTTTCCTATACCACCTCAAAACCTATTGTTTAAACTAATATCAAACATCCAAACATTTTGAAAATGTCAATGGGTGTACTTTACTGATATTTCTGTATATTTCTGTATAAGTATGCATACTTACACAACATATTAAGAGTGTAGTGTAGAATGATGAAAGGTTTAAGTCTTGCTCTATCTGCAAATCACATGGAACAAACATGTCAATATGAACTCCTATCATTTATACAAAACTTGCCTAAGTTAAACAAATTACAAACCACAATCACTCACCAGGCCTGGTACATCAAGGAATCGTGGTTGATCTTCTGGCGGTAAATGAAAGTGGTCTTCATGTTTTCCAGATTTATCTGAAGTATACTTCATGAGAGCAATGTTCTCTTGACACTGATCTTCACTCAGAGGCTCATTGCTGGACACTGGCGCTCTCTTGGATGTAGGCCCACCCTCTTCGAAAAGAATGTGGTTCAATTCATCGATACATTTTTTACTCACAGCAACGGCTGTTTAAAATGACCTTTAAGTGGTTGAGACTGCTTATCCCTGTCTTCGGCAGTTTTCCTCTGAATAGTCTCCAGGCAAAGTAATCAATAACACTCAGAATGTCATTTTAATGCTCTTTGAAAACACATCAAAAGTATGACAATTAAGGAAATGACTATAGGCACATAAGTATCTCATTAAGTCAATGATCACCCTTTGTTAGCCTACCCATTTTGCTAATTGCTCTCAGCCAGGACCCTATGGAGGGGAGGCAGGTGCCGTCGTGGGCTTGTTCTGTGGAGTGAAAAGGGCAACTTCCAGCAAAACACTCAAGTCTTTTTTTTCTGTGTCTCTGTCATTTCTGCTTTATCATGAGTCGTCTTGTGTGATCAGTTCAACTTTTGGTTTAGTTATATTCCTGCATGACTTTGTCACCTCCTGGTTTGGTTGTAGAACTCTCTTTCTTATCTGAAATGAAACATTAGGCACAACAAAAAGGCCTTGTCTATTTAAAAAAAATCTGTATATTAACCCTTGCCATGGAGCTAGTCACAAATGTTTGCAAGTTAGCCAAACAGAATAAGATCACATTAAACAGAGCTTTAAGGAGAGGGGGTGGGGGTGATATCAACATTTTCAAGGCACAGATGGGTAGAAAAATCAATGTGCGTGCATAGAATGCAAGATATTGATAAAAATCTACTGTGCCTCTCACCTTCAATCTCATTGTGCAGACAATTTTGTAAGAATTCCTAGATTTTCCATTTGCACAAGATCAACAAATACATCTCTGTCCTTCAATCATCACATACTCTCACATCCGATGTGGGTGGGCAAAACTTCTTAACCACTTGAACAAGAAAAATGTATCAGGCTGAATTTGACATACTTTTGATTGCATTTGACTTTCACTTTAACAAGCGTTCTTTTGGGGGAAACATTAGGTGTGTTCAACATCGGCTGCGGCTGCATGAAACGACTGGTGAGTTGCCGCTTGCAGTTGGGGAGGAGTTAAAAAAGGCTCCGTAAAGTCGGACATTCCTAGCCTGGTCTTAACCAGACTCTCGTACATTTCATTTGTACAGAGAGTCTGGCCTCGCTCCATTGACAAGCGTTGACTTCCTTGTAGGCGGGTACTCTGTTGAAGTTTAAAACTATTGGATCTGCCCAGAGCCACTCTGATCTGCCATAACCAATCGCTAGCATTCGCCAATTCCTTCACCACTACTGTAACAGAGCTAGCTGCCGTAGCTGGAAAATCAAACTGTTCCAGAACCCCGTGGGGAGGAGGGCCACAACATCATGGCCACCAACAAAATTCAGCAAAACTTGTTTTTGCTCTGGCTTTACCTTTATGGATATTCGGCAGCGTTGCCACAACAGACCGAATGGCTTCGCTCGCATCTTTCTCCGCCGCCATTATGGAACTATAACACAAACTAGCACACAACATCAACGTCATCGTTCTCAGCCACTCCCTCTGTTCGCTGATTGGCCGGTAGAAAATTAACCTGAGACATCTGACTTACCTCATGGCCAGACCTAGTACGAAAGCAAAATCAAAATTGAGCGGAAGTACATAG
This sequence comes from Osmerus eperlanus, assembly GCF_963692335.1. Lineage (NCBI taxonomy): Eukaryota > Metazoa > Chordata > Actinopteri > Osmeriformes > Osmeridae > Osmerus > Osmerus eperlanus. The sequence continues at coordinate 8,496,114 of NC_085044.1, read as the reverse complement.
GAGGGCAGAGCCAGGCTAGGACATTCCTGCTTCTCGTGGTTTGCTGAGTTGACTTCAGTCATGGCCAATCAAGCGCTGTTTGCTTGCTTTATTGCTGACGAACTGCATGGTCGCAAATGTAATTATTTTCTCATTAGAACTTCCATGAACCAGTTATGGCAGGTTTGGTCCTCCATACTAGTGCACTGAAATTTGTCATTTTATGTATTGGGCTTGTTGAACAACCATAACTCAACTAAACTTAGTCGTTCCGTTAGTGAAGAGGCGGACTAAAACACTTTCTTCAATACTAGAAGGCTATTGCAGTCTGTCAATAAAGGCACATATTTTATAGGGCTGCAACAACGAATCGATAAAATTGATTATTAAAAGAGTTGACAGCAGGGCTGGACTGGGACAAAAAATCGGCCCTGGCATTCTTGGCCCAGGAGGCCCACACCCTCCGTGATTGGTCAGACACATTCACTGCAGACAGTCCTCTTAAAATAGGCGTGCATTCTATGATATGAGTTGCCTAGTGTTCTGCGTTCATGTGATAGTTTTGGATCCTTCAAGAGGGGTCTCAAGACTTATCTGTTGATCTTACACTTAAATAATTAATTAATTCTTAGAGTTATGATTTGTATGTTAATGGTATTATTATTTTATTTTTATTGATATTTGATATTGTATTGGGGTTATTCGTGTCTTGTTTGGGATTATATTTTAGAAATGTTTGCAGGATAGCAGGATCAGAACGAGCAAAGTAGTCTATAGCCTGTTCTTCCCTGGCTGTCTCCTCGACTTCTATCTCAACAACCTGGCATGACTAGACAGACAGAGAGAACTAAAGGTGATTGGCTGGGAAATACCACAACCAATTACTTGCAAGATATATACCAATTTACAATTAAAACCATAATAGTAATAAGCAAACTGTTGTTTACTTCATGGAGTTTTTTCATGGTACATTATGTTAATCCTAACTTCTTATATTCAATACCATACAGATACCTTTTGATACAATTTTACCTATGCTTGGTGGCGGCAGTGGTTAAAATAGGGTAACCTAGTAATACTGTGTCCTCCAATTTAGATAGATCATTTATTTTATTTCTCATTTAAATGCTAGCCTATAACATATCAGTTGTGTGAGCGTGGTATATGCAGAACAGAGCAACAAACAAAAAAAGAGTTGAGCAGAGCGGAGGTAGAGGAAAGACCTGTAACGTTGTTCGGAAACACATGGCGGTATCAGGCTAGGTCTGAAGCACAAGCGCAGAATGCAGGTGAAATGTTCAACAAGTTTATTGATCCTTAGTTCTCCTCGGAACAGAGCAGGCAATATAATCAACAAAGGGTAATCCACACTGGAAACAAAAACAAAGGAAAGTTTGTATCTGGCTACTGTGAGCTTCACAGAGCGGAGCAGTCAGTAAAGTCCATGATATCAGTATAGTCCATGATATTATCCATAACAAAAAAAGGTATATCCCAAAATCAGACAAAAGAAACAGTAGTCCACGGCAGCAGCGTTTTCACCTACTTCAGTTCACATGCGCTCACGAGAATCCATGACGGAGTGAAAGGGGAGGGCCTTCCTGTCCTTAAATAGGAAGTCAGTGACAGGTGAAAGGGGTGTCCTAAGATATGCGTCGCCCTCTGGAGGAGCGGCGGACACGCACAGACGTGACAGGCGGAGGCAGAGAAATCAGTATGACCTTAGTCATCCAAGGTGTGGGAGCATTTCACAGTAAACTAGAAAGGGTACCATTTCAGGGGAAATTGTGGGGTGTGCTCCTGTATTTTTGTAAGCCCTTCGACTGGTTAGCTGCTGTGATTCCCACTCAGCAGAAGTATAGTAGACTGGTTAGCTCCTGCGATTCCCACACAGCAGAAGTGTAGTAGTTAGTTAGCTCTACAATTTACCGGGCTAGGTCTGAATCTAGGAGCAAAATGGAGCACAGCTGCCAGCTGTAGGTATATGCAGGTAGTAACACTAGTGCTAAATAAGTATTTAGCTGGTGGGCTCCATGACGCCGAACTTTCCTAGACTTTTAGCTACGGTACTAATGCTGAGGGCTCGCTGATATAGCTGTCTGTCTTACTAGAACGGCGTATCTATGCGTTGCTGCTAACGTGTGTTGTGTTAGGCTAGCACTGAGGTCCCAAGCTTCTGCCACACAAGGCACTTTTAGCCACAAAAACTTAATTTCAGCCTAAACCGTGCAACGGAACATTAGGAAAATTTATAAATTACAGATTAAATGAGACACAAAATACATAAATGTTACATGTACTTGTGTGTATATATACATATTTACGTTTTCATTTGTTCACATTTATTTATTTATACTTTCATTTATCCACGGTGTAATTTGCTGCAGCTAAATAAATCTGTCGTCACCCGTCAAAAGTCAGGGTGCGGGTTAAAGCCTCTGATTGGTGGTTCAACTTGAATCGACTGCTTTTGACTGATTGAAGATGGCAGCGCCCAGTGCGGATTCAATTAAAAACATTTTTTTACATCATATTGAGAGCTTTGCTGAAATTATAGCAATGATATCGGCCCTGATTGACACAGACATCAATGAAAATGTGTTCACGATCCTCAGCGAGATGGTACAGCATAGGGGTGGGAGGATCGATCTAAAGTAGGCTATCGATAGTATCGATACCAACGTTGGTATCAGTATTGATTGATACTGGCGTGATGAGATCAATACTTAAGTTTCAATTTCTTTTCTCTACATTCAGTACACAACTCCCTTTACATCATAGTGGTTGTGCAAACACCGCTCCTCTAACTTCGCTCAAGCTCACTTTGCCCCTCCCCTGCTATGCTGTGAGTTGTTGCCAGTCTGCACGTGCAGTAACACGACTCAGCAGCACACTATACTAACAGTATTTTGACAAAACTCTTTGTCCTGTTTTATAATGATCATAATTATGAACAATTAATTAAAGGAAAAATCACAAAATCATTCAATGATCATGAAAGTTCTAATATGATGCATTCACTTCATAAATTATGAAGCATTGCTTTCCCAGACACGAAAGTAGATAAACGAGGAGTCAGGTGGCTGAGCGGTGAGGGAATCGGGCTAGTAATCTGAAGGTTGCCAGTTCGATTCCCGGCCGTGCAAAATGACGTTGTGTCCTTGGGCAAGGCACTTCACCCCTACTTGCCTCGGGGGAATGTCCCTGTACTTACTATAAGTCGCTCTGGATAAGAGCGTCTGCTAAATGACTAAATGTAAACTGCTTTTCTAAGTAAAAAGTATTGGTATTGGCAATACTGGCCCTGTATTTACTTGTTATCGGATCGATACCACATTTTGCAGTATCGCACACCCCTATTGTGGCTACAGAGTGAGATGATAGAGGATCCCTCTGGATCTAAGAGATTTTTTAATTTTGTATGTCAATTAGGCATTAAATTATGCAATTAGTCATTTATTTAAGCTTTGTACTATATAGTTATTTATTTATTCAAGTATTTAACCATTAAATTATTAAATTATTTATGTATTTATTTAGTTTGGTCCCCTATAAGCCTCCATATGTAAATCCCTATACAAGCAACGCAATCGGGACCAAGACGAACATTTTGACACAGACGTTGTCTATGTAGTCCGAAAATTGAGGGACCCTGAGTGGTGAGAAAATAATAATAAATATTAGTGCTGTCAGTTAAACGCGTTATTAACGGTGTTAACGCAAACCCATTTTAACGGCGTCAGTTTTTTTGGCCTAGCAAACTTTTTAGTTTTTTTCACATGCTGTTGCAACAACTACTGACGTTAGAAAAACTGCAACACCACACCGGATCTAGCTAGACCGGAAACAAAACAACAGGCACGCCGCACACACTTGTTTGGGCTTGCGAGCCAGCTAAAGAGTATTAGGCTAACGTTACGTTTTGAGTGGATGTCGACCGCGAGACGCCAAAATGTATGCCAATAAGATTTTGAATGGAAAGTTTACTTTAAAAAAGTTGCCAAATGGTTCCATTGACAAGACCAAAGTGATCTGTGTGTTTTGTCGTTGTGAACTGAGCTATCATCGTACCACGTCCAGTCTGAAATACAACTTGATGGCCAAGCACACAGCTGATGCGAATTCTCCGCCCCTTCGTCAAAGCCAGGTGATTGCGATGTTGTTTTCAATTTAAAAAAAACATTTGCACTAACACTAAGCAATCCGATCCATTTTTCCATGTTGGGACAAAAAGGTATCTAGGAACATTTAGAATAGATAAAAATGTGCGATTAATTGCGATTAATCACACATTTTTCGCGATTAAATTAATCGCGATTAAATATTTAAATCGTTTGACAGCTAGTTCCTGAGCCGATGCTGTGCGTTGAGGCGAGGCCGACTATATCTAGCCGGAACCTCTCTACCTCGCGCACCAGCTCCGGCTCCTTCCCCGCCAGCGAGGTGACGTTCCACGTCCCTAGAGCTAGCTTCTGCAGCCGAGAATCGGACCGCCAAGGCCCCCGCCTTCGGCCGCCGCCCGTCTCACACTGCACCCGACCCCCATGACCCCTCCTGCGGATGGTGAGCCCACTGGAAGGGGGTCCCACGTTGTCTCTTCGGGCTGTGCCCGACCGGGCCCCATGGGAAAAGGCCCGGCCACCAGGCGCTCGCCATCGAGCCCCACCCCCGGGCCTGGCTCCAGGGGGGGGCCCCGGTGACCCATTTCCGGTCAGGGGCAACTGAGAACCATTGTTTGTTTTCTTCATGGTAGGTTTTTGAGCCACGCTTTGTCTGGTCCTTCGCCTGGAACCTGTTTGCCTTGGGTGACCCTACCAGGGGCATAAAGCCCCCGACAACACAGCTTCCAGGATCACTAGGACACGCAAACCCCTCCACCGCGGTAAGGTGGTGACTCAGGGAGGGGCTGTTGGCTCAGGAACCAGTCTCCTTGAGAGGGGCTGGACTCTCTTCCACTCTGGAGTTGCCCTCGGTGAGAGGCGTCGAGCTGGGATGGGAATACTTGTTTCCCCTCGGTTCGGCGCCTGTACGTTGGGGTTCACCCCGGTGGACGAGAGGGTAGCCTCCCTCCGCCTTCGGGTGGGGGGACGGGTCCTCACTGTTGTTTGTGCTTACGCACCAAACGGCAGCGCAGAGTACCCACCCTTTTTGGAGTCTCTGGGAGGGGTGCTGGAAAGTGCTCCTCCCGGAGATGCCCTCGTCCTCCTGGGGGACTTCAATGCTCATGTGGGCAATGACAGTGAGACCTGGAGGGGCGTGATTGGGAGGAACGGCCCCCCCGATCTGAACCCGAGCGGTGTTTTGTTGTTGGACTTCTGTGCTAGACACGGCTTGTCCATAACGAACAACATGTTCAAGCATAAGGGTGTTCATATGTGCACTTGGCACCAGGACACCCGAGGTCTCAGTTCGATGATAGACTTTGTAGTCGTGTCGTCGGATCTGAGGCCGAATGTCTTGGACACTCGGGTGAGGAGAGGGGCGGAGCTGTCAACTGATCACCACCTGGTGGTGAGTTGGCTACGATGGTGGGGGAAGACGCCGGTCAGGCCTGGCAGGCCCAAACGTAATGTGAGGGTCTGCTGGGAACGGCTGGCAGAATCCCCTGTCAGAAGGAGCTTCAACTCCCACCTCCGGGAGAGCTTCGATCATGTCCGGTGGTGGACGCCGGAGGTGAGGGAAGCCGTCAAGCTGAAGAAGGAGGCCTATCGGACTTTGTTGGCTGGTAGGACTCCAGAGGCAGCTGATGTGTACCGGCAGGCCAAGCGGAATGCAGCTTTGGCAGTCGCAGAGGCAAAAACCCGGGCGTGGGAGGAGTTCGGCGGGCCATGGAGAATGACTTCCGAACGGCTTCGAAAAGGTTCTGGACCACCATCCGGCGACTCAGGAGGGGGAAGCAGTGCACTGTCAACGTTGTATATGGTGGGGATGGTGCGCTGCTGACCTCGATGGGGGATGTCTTGGATCGGTGGAAGGAATACTTTGAAGACCTCCTTAATCCCACCAACACGTGGAGGCAGAGTCTGGGGACATTGGGGGGGGGCCTTCTATCTCTGGGGCTGAGGTCGCCGAGGTGGTTGAAAAGCTCCGCGGTGGCAGGGCCCCTGGGGTGGATGAGGTCCGCCCGGAGTTCCTTAAGGCTCTGGATGTTGTAGGGCTGTCTTGGTTGACACGACTCTGCAACATCGCGTGGACATCAGGGATAGTGCCTCTGGACTGGCGGTTCCCTCTTTATAAAGGGGGACCGGAGGGTGTGCTCCAACTTTAGGGGGATCACACTCCTCAGCCTCCCTGGGAAAGTCTATTCAGGGGTTCTGGAGAGGAGGGTCCGTCGGATTGTTGAACCTCGGATTCAGGAGGAGCAATGTGGTTTTCGTCCTGGCAGTGGAACTGTGGACCAGCTCTATACCCTCGGCAGGGTTCTGGAGGGTGCATAGGAGTTCGCCCAACCAGTCTACACATGTTTTGTGGATTTGGAAAAGGCGTTCGACCGTGTCCCTCGGGGGCTCATGTGGGGGGTGCTCCGGGAGTACGGGGTACCGGACTCCCTGATCGGGGCTGTTCGGTCCCTGTACGACCGGTGCCAGAGTTTGGTCCGCATTGCCGGTAGTAAGTCGAACTTGTTCCCGGTGAGGGTTGGACTCCGCCAGGGCTGCCCTTTGTCACCGATTCTGTTCATAACTTATATGGACAGAATTTCTAGGCGCAGCCAGGGCGTTGAGGGGGTCCGGTTTGGTGACCTCAGGATTGGGTCGCTGCTTTTTGCAGATGATGTGGTCCTGTTGGCTTCATCGGGCCGTGACCTTCAGCTCTCACTGGAGCGGTTCGCAACCGAATGCGTAGTGGCTGGGATGGGAATCAGCACCTCCAAATCTGAGGCCATGGTTATCGACCGGAAAAGGGTGGAGTGCAATCTCCGGGTCGGGGAGGAGATCTTGTCCCAAGCGGAGGAGTTCAAGTATCTCGGGGTCTTGTTCACGAGTGAGGGAAGGATGGAGCGTGAGATCGACAGGCGGATCGGTGCGGCGTCCGCAGTGATGCGGGCTCTGCATCGGTCCGTCGTGGTGAAGAAAGAGCTGAGTCGAAAGGCGAAGCTCTCTATTTACCAGTCGATCTACGTTCCTACCCTCACCTATGGTCACGAACTGTGGGTAGTGATCGAAAGAACAAGATTGCGAATAAAAGCGGCCGAAATGAGTTTTCTCCACAGGGTGTCCGGGCTCTCCCTTAGAGATAGGGTGAGAAGCTCCGTCATCCGGGAGGGGCTCAGAGTAGAACCGCTGCTCCTCCGCGTCTAGAGGGGCCAGTTGAGGTGGCTCGGGCATCTGATAAGGATGGCTCATGGACGCCTGCCTGGTGAGGTGTTCTGGGCACGTCCCACTGGGAAGAGGCCCCGGGGAAGACCCAGGACACGCTGGAGGGACTATGTCTCTCGGCTGGCCTGGGAACGCCTCGGGGTCCCCCAGGAAGAGCTGGTGGAAGTGGCCGGAGAGAGGGACATCTGGGCCTCCCTGCTTAGGTTGCTGCCCCCGCGACCCGACCCCCAGATAAGCGGAAGATGATGGATGGATGAATCATTTGACAGCACTAATACATATATATGAGAGAGAACAATGGTTGTGCTCGCCGAAGGCTTGAGCCCAATTTTTATCCGATTCTTCTATTAACCGAAAAAAGAATCGTCAGATTAATTGATTATTAAAATAATCGTTACTTGCAGCCCTAATATTTAATCCAATTCAGGCCTGAACTGGTAATCTGGCATTGGCGCATTTGGGGCTGATACGATATAATATGTTTATTTTTTATTTTTATAAACTTCAAATTGGCCAACGACCGCCCCTTAAAGCAGGGACATTTTGGTTCATTTTCCATACTGACAATGGGCTGGCCCAATCACATCTCTTAACAGGCGCCACCCCTCACCCTCTGTTTCTTGTGTCAGATGCAGTGGCTCAGAGTCCGACCGATTGTGGTGGGCCGGTCTGAGCAAAAATTCCTGGGCCATTTTTTTGTCTCAGTCCAGCCCTGATTAAATTGTAGTGTTGGTCTGGATTTCTGCATTGGCGAAACTGAAGGTGTCAAAATAAATACGAAACATGTGTCAAAGTTGTCATGTGTCTGCCCAATCATGTGTAACCCTGTTGAATTTCATTCATTGCTATATAAATATAAGTTATAATAAATAAGTTCATTATATAATAAATAGCATTTAAGGGTTAAAAAGTGAATTGATTAAAATGTTAATTATTTGTTTTGTACTGTTTATATGTATTTCGATTAAGTTCATTAATATTCAAGTTCCTTTAAAAAGATCCAATCAGGGGTCAGGGGTGAGAGGTCGTGAGGGTAACGCGGGAGAGGGAGAGATAACGGTGAGCGTAGGAGGTCGATGAAGAAGCGTGTTGACTGTTGAAGGAGATACATTAAATGTTTGAAATTAATATACTGCACCAGTTTAGTGAGAGTTTTAAACCAGGACTCTTATACGAAACATTAATGGTGATATCTGTCTGTTTGAGTGGACTGCTCAGCACCAGAAGACGGAAAGACGTTTAATTAGCGGCTGAATAAGTGGCTAGTGCTTTTGCATGGACTTTGCTAACAAGCTAGCGGCTAGCTGCCTGGACTAGTTAAGCCTGTGTGGAACTGCGAGACGGACGGTTGACAAAGACCCTGACGGAGCCAGATAGCGTTACCGAGGGGTGGACTTTGCCGAGACCGTTAACTGCATGAATCTTCTCTTCAATCTGTTCCTCTTCATTGTGGATCTTATTGTCATACCTCCTCCTGCTGACGCCTTTGATCCCGCGCGCGTGAGGCGGCATTCTCAAGGAGCACAGGTATTTTTTTTGTTTGGCCTTCGTGGTGGACCCGCCATTTGCTAAAGGCTACAACGTACCCAAGCTACATACAGGCCTGCATCATTTGAACATTTGAAGGGTATTGCAAATTAGACTAGGTTATTGCCGGCTATTTTTCTTTTCTTGGGCCCTTATGTTTTGAATGTGAGTGTTCTGCGTTTGTGCATTGGTGACTTAAAAAGTGACAAGACACCTTTTATTTACTGACCTACTTTTTCTAAATAAATCTGTCATATGGGTTTGTTATAAAACAGTTGTGGTTAGTGACTATTTTGATATTTTCGGTTAAGTAAGAAAATGAGTATTTTGGTTTAAGTGAAAGTAACTTCTAGGCATTTCATTTTGTGTTAACTTGTGAATATTAATTCTTAAAGTGATTTAAAGGGAATGAGTATTTCATATGATAAGTTAGTAATTACACACACCCAAGATAAACGCTGATAAGTTTATTAGAGAAATCCCACTTATTTGATTAGTTGTATAGGTTTAAAGAACACAGGATAGCCACCTCTCAATATAGCCCAACGCGCTAGAGGCGCTACACATGAAATAGCTGCGTCATCATTAGAACCTCGTGCAGTTACAGTGCGTGTCCACTACAGCGGAGCGGGAGGCGCGGAGTGGATGGTCTCTTCAAAAATCGCCTGATATCCATGGCTAATCTATTCCAACAGGTAGCCAGGCAGGCTAATCTACAACGTGTATGTGTTTAGATACTACCTGGATCCTGATTGGTATACCGCCGTAGCCGCAAGGCACGAATTGCAGGGTCACAAACAATAATACAGCACAGATTTAAGACTAAATGATTCAGACTACAGCGTTTATGTTCAACAATATGAAAGTTTATCTTAGGTGTTTTTAAATTAAACCAAATTTATTTTGGATTATTCCAACGGCAGAATACAAGGCGCAGGGAACTTTAAGGTGCATAAGCGCCACTTTGAGGTGCATAAAGGCCGCGTTTACCCTCCATTACAGGCCTGCGTAACATGTACTTTAATCTTGCACGAGTAAAATATTGTGTATTTCTACACAAATATTGTGTAAAAGTGGTATTTTGATCGATATTGTGAGTACATGAACCCAAGTTGCACGCTTGGCCATGACTACAACAGTGACCTTAGAGAACTACAACTCTGTATTAACCTTTCAGACACGCCTCCGAGTGTGGTGAACAGTGGAACATGCAAACCAGCATTTACTGCTTCAAGTCAGCCAGCTGCAGCCGGATGTCGGCGCCGCCGGCGCTGCATGAAGTCGAACACACCTATTGACGATTGAACGTTCATGTGCTTGATGCAATCCTCAGATATAACTTAAATTGAGCAACTAGTTTACGTAAGATTAGTTCCAAGTTTTGTGGCACATGACCAATGTTGAGCATTTATGACTTAATGTTAACTTTGCAGTTGAGTCACATAGTACTTATTGACATTAGCTAGACTGCTTGATGAAGTTAAATTATCACCTAACAAGCCAGCTAGCTACTAAGTTATCTAATGTGATGTCATGAACAACCAACCAAAACATTCTTCATACTTTAAAAAGCAATATTTCCATAAGCGTTTTCAACGTTAACTTGAATTTACCTGACAATGTCTTTTGAATGTAAATTAGAGTAAAAAAGATTCAGTCCTCTAGCGATTCATATCGATTCACAAATGTTTGTATTTTTTTATAACAATGAGTTTACAGGAATGTAGTGGGGGCTAAACGCACGAAAACGCCGTTTACGCACCTCCCGAAATTGGGAAATGGCGTTTATCCACCTCTAAATTGCGGAAATTGCATTTATCCACCTCTAAATTGCGTTTATGTGCGTTTACGAACATCTAAATTCCCTGCGCCTCGTATTCTGCTGTTGGAATAATCCGAAATAAATTTGGTGTAATTTTAAAACGTAAAAAACTAAATTTCATATTGATGAACATATAAACGCTGTAGTCTGAATCATTTCAACGGCGCTGTATATGGTCTGTGACCCTCCAATCAATGCGTTGCGGCTGCGGCGGCAAAACCAATCAGGATCCACAAAGTACTATGTAAACACATACACGTTGTGGATTAGCCTACTTGTTCGGAATGGATTAATTAGCCATGGATATCAGGCGATTTTTGAAGAGACCATCGAGTGCTCCCACTCCCACAGATGCCTGCAAAAGGCCTCAAGTACAGAGTAAGATCAATTCACGTTTGTAAACGTTGTTTTGGTTCGCACAACATCAAGGCCAAACGCTAGCGGCTAGCCTAATAACATGCTTTCAAATACGATGATGCAGGTACAAGCCAACCTTACTGGTTCCATCCAAATAGGCCTAATGAAACGTAATAATAAATAAATAATAAAATTCATAGTTTACCCACCTCTAATTTTACCACTACACCACTGATTTCAAGGTTTTGATGCATGGGGATTTTATTATTCCACACTTAACTGCCAATCACAGTCAAATAGAAACAGGTAACACTAAACAGCAAACTGGAATCAAATGTAAGCATATATTGAATAGAAATGTGATAAAAAATTGTACAAATCGTGAATCAATTTTTTATTGAATCGTGACCCCAAGAATCAATTTGACTCGAATCGTGAGGTACCAAAAGATTCCCACCCCTAATAGATTTGTATCTTCGAAACCTGATTTTCAAAAGTGCAGAAAAGATTTGTGAGCTCAATTTGCACTTTTCAATTTTGCACGCTCACACTTTTGGCTCTGTTTAAATTAGGGTCCAAAAGATTTTAAAAGCCGTACAAAGATTGTCATGCAAGGCAGGAGGGGGGCGGGGTGAGATTTGGGGGGCAGGTTCCATATACCAGAATTGTCTCAACTGATTAGCTACAGAACCGTATGCTTGCTTCAGTTGGACCCAGTCAGTCAGTCCCTGCTAGACAGGGCCGGAGTGGGACCACTTTTCAGCCCGGGAGTTTCAGGCCCAAGACCGGCCCACTTTTTTTTGTATACCAAACAGGGGCGGATGCAGCCTGCTTTGACTGGGGGTGAACTTTTCTAGGGGGGGGGTCATGATTACAGAAAGGGACTGTATTTTTTATATTCAGGGCTCCAGACTAACTTGTTGCCTTGGTTGCACTGGTGCGCCTAACTTTTTTATTTAGGTGCACCAGCACAAAATTTAGGTGCACCCAAATTTTTCCTTGCGTCGCCACAATTTCAAGGTCACCTTTTTATCACGCTCCATATACATTCATATATATTATGTAAATGATCTTAAACAAGAATAAGGTGTAGGTAAATATATTTTTTATTTGAAGCACAATCATACTGTATATATATATATAAAAAAAATCTTTTAAGTGCTTCACTGAGCTACCAAACTAAAACATTTTAAGCAAAATAAAACATTTCAAAATAGAAAGTGCTACTGTTTAAAAGTGCTTCCCTGAACTGAGACCTAACATTTCATGGTTCAAAGTCTTATAGCGGGTCCCACCTTGCTGTCGCATGCCCTTCAGATGGCCAACACCTGTAATTTGGCCTTCTTGCCCTATGGCCTTGGCTAAATCATCTTGCCACACTCTCCCTAGCATCAAAATCCTAGCTCCATGGGTTAGCTCCATGGCCCAGCTTCGTAACTCAGGGGTCCGCAATTCATTTTTACAAGGTGCCACATGAGAAACCAGAAATGTGTTGGAGGGCCTCATCAATTTGCTCACTATTCATTTTCTCCCATTGTAAAAAGCAGTAAAGTATATATTTTGATAAGCTGCTACTGGTTATCAGAAGAATAAGGATATTCTGTAAATATTTATATAAATATTTTAGATTTTGGTGTAGGTCAAATAGGAAAGATTATAGAAGTAATAAACAGTATAAACAACAACAACAGTGCTATTTTATTTGTAACCAGTTAATCTTCACAAACACTGAAAAGTTGTTTTGCAGTATGTTAAAGATGTGGAATTGATCAACTTTATACAAAAAGCAATACGTTTTTTCAGTTCATTTTGTTCTGTGAGAGAAATCCAGTGGGCTTGAACAAGTGCATCGAAATCTGTCTGAATGTCTGAGGTGGATATGCGAAGGACAGCTGACAGGTAATGATCAGGGTCTGCAGTTCAACTAGCAAACCATCAGCCCGCGCCCACTGAATCAGTCAAGTTCTTATTATGTCCACGTTAGTTTTTTTTCACTTTCACTTTGACCTCAGTGAACAGATACTTAGAAGTCCATGTCTTGTTAAAAGTTAATCAGTGGCAAAGTTTTTCATTTTCGAGGGCTAACCAACAGCTAACTCTCCTGTCGGTGAGGTTGCGCAAGCGCACATATGTAAATCGCCTGATCACTGTAGTCTTTCAGGACTACATATTTACTACCACTCAACACATTTATTTATTTTAAATTTTTGATTTACCTCACGCGGGCCGGATTGAGACAGCCTGTGGCCGGTTATGGCCCGCGGGCCATACAATGCCCAGGTGTGCTAAACTGACTCTCTGGTGCTCAGGTCGTAATTTCAATCACACAGCACGGAGCTACAGGAATATCTGGACCACAGCCAATCATAGGCAAAGACCCGCCCCATCTCTGTCTCTGATTGGTTTAGACCACGATATGATCCAACCATGAGTGTCAGTTCCGTTTTAGGATAACAAACGCTTCGTTTGTGGAGAGACAGCGGATGCGAGGAGGTTAGGTGCACCGGTGCGACCTAGGAAAAAATTTAGTCGCACCCGTACACATTTTGGTCGCATAGTGCAACCAAATTGGTCGCACTCTAGAGCCCTGATATTGATAACAATTTTTAGACTGATTAACGATCCGAGTGTTAATCAGGCCAGACGTTGTAAACATTCGGGGCTCAGCCCAAACCAACAATGTATTCTGGGTTTGATCTGATTCTAGAAAGGGGAATTCCACACTTAATGCGAGCGCGCATAGTGCGCAAGCGAAAATTTTTGCCAATTATTTGAGCGCAAAATAGTTTAAGCTTTATGTAAAATAAACATAGCCGTTTTTCAATTGATAAAACCTTGTCTAGTGATGCCATCACTCCGGACCTGCTCCCATCCATCCTCCCTGACGCCTATTGTTACTATAGGGTTGCCCGGCCCAGCTATCGGTAGGCTATCTGAGAAAACTTTTTGGAAAAGATGTGCTATGGACCCAACCAACTCTATTTGAGAGGGGAGAACTCCCTCACATGGTACAACCCATGCAGAGGCTGCGATGTCAGAATGCAGAACGTGTGTAGCCTATTTTAAGAGAAGATAGACTAACGTCGACCGGTCCAAAAGTGAAGGTGCCCATCGGGAACTCTCCCGATTCTCCCGATTACCCACCCCGGGCCTGCTGCTAGACAAACCACAGAAGTCATTACTCTTCTTGGAGTAATATAACTGTACTGTATTTCAAAATGACAAACACAAATTTACCACGGCAGGTTTGACTTCTCCTAATCAACACCCAGCTCCGGGGGCCAGGCTTTCTTTGACAACACGGAAGTACAATTACAGTTATTTTGCTGCTGCAAAACGAAAACGGAAAGTAGCAGAAAATGGCCAGATTTGTGGCTAGTCACTAGATTAGATTTTCTCTAAACAAATCCTTGGATAGTGGGTGGATCTTTATGTTAACACTAGGATAAATTATAATAAAGTTATAATAACACCCTGGATTTTTTTTTTACACCAACACGAAAGGGGGGAAAATTAGGCTACAGTGATTGTTTCAATAACTCTATTGGTGTTGACAACATTTTACATAGTTTTTACTCTTCAGATTTGACTGAGTATGACAAGGTACGGTTTTGTATGACTTATTTTGACAAGATATTGTTTCTCAAATGTCTTGTTTTGACGAGGTATGGTCCGACTATTAAAAACCACATCAGCTGGACCAGAACAGGGGCCTCAGTTATAAAACTGTGCGTAGAATTCACGTGAAAACATTGCGGACGACCGAAACACAGAAAGCATGCACATCCCACTCTTTTACACCTTACTGGAAATTAAGCGCATGTCCGTGAGCATCTTGTCCTATCCAAGTAATGCCCATAATTGCCTATAAATAGTCACTGACACGCCCTGAATTAATATTAATAAGGTTAGGGTTATTAACACTTTCAGGTGTGGTAATTGCACTGATTATTATTGACAATGACAGGGCATTTATCATGTTGATAGTTATGCGCAACGAACATGTGAAAACATACAGTATATGGCCTTACTGAAGCAACAGCATCAGTTTTAACCAAATTTGTCCTCATGTTCACCTAATTATTTATGAGAATACAATTCATAACATGCAAGAAGTGTTGAATGATTATAGATCAAATCAAATATGTTTCACAATTAAACTATACAAATATTTGAGGGGTATTTTTGCATAAACAGATATCTCCGTTTGTATTTATTGGAAATCATGTATTTTGTGCGTTCACTCCAGTGAACTCTTCATATGTAACACGTTTGAGGTTGTATTTCGATTTATTTTTTACAATGCTATCTGTTGTGTCCAATGATGTATTGCATTGTTCTATGCATTCACAGGTGTAGTATGGTGTTATATACACTTGCGAGTACAGACACTAGGGGCGCTAGTACTAGCGGAAGTGTTGTGTTGAATATACTGTATGAAGTTAAGAGACTTACGGTACGTGTCCACTACAGCGTTTTTTAACGCTCTGCACCGCTCGCCTTCCCACAGTACACCATGCTCGGGGGCGTGTTAGACAAGTTAATACAGAGTTGTAGTTCTTTAAGGTCACTGTTTAAGGTCATGGCCAAGCGTGCAGACTTTCATGTACTCACAATATAGATCAAAATACCACTTTTACACAACATTTGTGTAAAATTACAGAATTTTTACGAGTGCAAGATTACAGTAGAATACATGTTACGCCACCGGTCACTCAACCAGTCGTTTGTAGGCTGGGCTAGCAAGCTAGCAGTGGCACAGAACAGTCGTGTACGTGCACCTGGATTTAAAAGTATAAAAACACACTAGGGACACTGACAACGTCGGCAACCTTGCACCATGCATTATCAGTTTAATGTAATCTTTAAATTCAGGCTCGTCACATTACGTAAGTAAGACTTTATTTATATAGCACATTTCATACAAGAATTGTAGCTCAAGGTGCTTTACATAAAATCAATAAAAACAATAATACAAGTGATAAACAATTCAAACAAAAATAAAAATCCCAATAAGATCTCTGTTCAAGAGAGAAAACAACTTTAAAAAGTAGGAAAACCCTTTTGAGATAAAATTACTTAAATGCTTCGGTAGAAAGGTAGGTTTTAAGCTGTCTTTTAAAAATGTCTAGAGTGTTTGCTTCCCTAATATTTATGGGTAATTTGTTCCATAGTTTTGGGGCGTAATTGACAAAGGCCGAATCACCTTCTTATGACTGCTTCTGGTGACCTCTAATAGGCCTGCATTTGATGATCGCAGTGTTCTAGCTGGTGTGTAGTTTATAAAGGAGTTAGCAATGTAGCTAGGTCCTTGTCCGTGTAGAGCTTTGTATGTGAGGAAAAGGACCTTAAAGTCAATTCTGAAGGTAACAGGGAGCCAGTGTAAAGTAGCTAGGACAGGACTAATGTGTTCTCTCCTTTTAGTTTTGGTTAATAATCTAGCTGCAGAATTTTGAATGAGCTGTAGTCTTTCAGTGGTTTTCTTGGGAAGACCAGTGAAAAGTGCGTTACAGTAGTCCAGCCGGCTGGATATAAAAGCATGAATTAACTTCTCTGCATCATTTTGGTTTATGAATGGTCGTACCTTTGCTATATTCCTCAGGTGAAAGGAAGCTGTTTTGGTCACTTTATTAATGTGAGAGTTGAAATTCAAATCTGAGTCCAGGATTACACCGAGACTCGTCACCTCTGGTTTAAGACAGGGGGTTAAGCCTCCAAGATTCTTAATAAGCATCTCTCTTTTGGATTTGGGGCCACATAGTAGGACTTCGGTTTTGTCTTCATTTAATTTAAGAAAGTTATCATTCATCCATTTGTTTATTGCCAACAGGCAGTTGGTAATGGAATTGATGGCCGTTGCATTGTTGGGTTCAGTGGATATATATAGTTGTGTGTCATCCGCATAGCTATGGAAAGGGTTAGGGTTAGGGAGGCTATGTTATGTTCTCTGATTATGTCGCCGAGTGGTAACATATAAAGAGAAAAAATTAATGGACCTAAGCAGCTTCCTTGAGCAACCCCGTAGCAGTTCTCATGTTTCTTGGACCTATGGTCACCTAAACTAACATAAAACTTCCTTCCTGTGATATATGATTTCAGCCAGTTCAATAAACTATCCGTGAACCCAATAAGATTTTCCAGTCTATTGATTAGGATGTCGTGATCAATTGTATCAAATGCTGCACTGAGATCTAACAGGATAAGGATAGAGACTTTATTTGCATCAGAGTTTAGTCTGAGGTCGCTAATTATTTTGGAGAGAGCAGTTTCAGTACTGTGATATTTCCTGAAACCTGACTGCGAGACTTCCAGGATGTTATTTTCTTCAAGAAAATAATTTAATTGGACTAAAACTATCTTTTCCAGTACTTTACTAATAAATGGAAGGTTTGATATTGGTCTGTAATTTGCAAGTAGACTATTCAATTTGGGTTTCTTTAATAGGGGCTTTACAACAGCTGTTTTGAAGGCATCTGGGAAGACGCCAGTTCTAAGGGATGTGTTTATAATCTCTAGCACCGGACCTGAGACACTATCAAACACTCGCTTAAAGAATGTTGTGGGTATAGGATCAATATCTGAGGTTGTGGAGTTAGATTCGCTGACAATTTTGGAAAGTTCACTAAGTGTGATACAGGTAAATGTGCTCATGGTTATGTTGCAGAATCTACTGATGTCAGTTTCGACCCCACTATTAATAATACTCGCTCGTAGTTACATACGTAACTTTGTTCTGAACACAACTGGGTGTGTAGACACATATGATAAGTTTCTCCTCCATCTTGAAATTGTAAAACCTAGAAATGTTTACCATGACCAACAGTTGCTACGTTACAAGAAACCAATCCGATTGGCCAACGTTAGCGTTTTCACGCTCCTCATTTACATAAAGTTGAGAAAATCTAACTTGCAACGCTCCGCTCCTCTTCCGCTTTTGCTGAAAAAGAAGCTGAGTTGATGAAGCAGAAAGCTAAACTAGAGGCCAGTCTTCACATTCTCCAAATTAAGAAAGCTGCTGCTGCTGCTTCAGCTGAAGCTGCAGTGTATGAAGAAGCTGAGGAGAACGAAAGCGGGGAGTATAGTCATACACCTCATGTTCTAGAACAGCCAGTAAGTACAACTCAACGGACTAGTGAGTATATATCCAACAACACTCCAAACTTTTCTTCAAGGAATCCCCATCGAAAGACAGGTCTATGGAGTTACTCAAGACATCCAGGAAGCATGTGGAAATGTTCAACACTGGATCAGCTATACATCATAGCGTACACAGTAACAGACACCCTGGTTTTGGAGACAATGAAACTACAAGGAAAGAAACTATCAATAAGTATCCAAATGAGTACTTACCTGAGCCACAAGGTGCACCAGACCTCGCAAAGTAACTCATTCGCAGAGAGATGGTGAGTTCAGGGCTTCTAAAATTTGATGATCGCCCTGAAAATTACTGGTCATGGAAAGCATCTTTTCTGAGTGCTACTAAGGATTTGAACCTGTCAGATAGGGAAGAGCTGGATTTAATGACAAAATGGCTCGGCACTGAGTCATCAGAACAAGCAAAGAGAATTCGCTCAGTACACGTCCTCAAACCCACAGCAGGCCGCAACATGGTTTGGCAATGTCTCGAAGAGTGTTATGGGACACCAGAAGTCATTGAACACGCTCTGCTCAGGAAGATTGAAGACTTTCCTAAGCTGACCAATAAAGACAATGCAAAGCTACGAGAACTAGGTGACCTTCTCCTTGAGCTAGAGTGTGCTAAAGGAGAAGGGGTGCTGACAGGCCTCTCATACTTCGATACGGCTCGTGGAGTGAACCCAATAGTGGAAAAGCTGCCTTACAATCTGCAATACAAATGGATAGCCCATGGATTCAAGTACAAGGAGGACTACAGAGTGGCATTTCCGCCATTCTCTCTTTTCAGAACGTCAAGCGAAGATCAGAAACGATCCATGTTTCACTTTCACTACCTCAAGCAGTAGCAGCCCTCCCAAAGCTGATAAGCCTGAGAAGTACAGCAGCAGAGCCTCTTTGAGCGTGCATAAAACAGATGTTCTACCAGAACACTCAGACCACCAAACTGGTCCTGCCTGGGAGAAAGTGGATGATCCAGATCGCCAATGTCCACTACACAAGAAGCGCCATCCTCTCAAGAAGTGCCGAAGCTTTAGAGGCAAGTCTTTAGAAGAGCGGAAATCATACTTGAAAGAGAATTACATATGCTATAGATGTTGTGGGTCAACTCGGCAGCTCGCAAGAGACTGCAAAGCGACCATCAAGTGTTTTGAGTGTAACAGTGAAAAACACATTGCAGCCCTGCACCCAGGTCCTCCGACGACGACAGAGAGTGTTGTGGTTGAGAGCCAAGAACAAAGAGAGAGCGTATCTTCTTCAGTCACCTCCATGTGTACAGAGGTCTGTGGAAACGCTAAATATCCACGGTCATGCTCCAAAATCTGTTTGGTCAGAGCATACCCTGTAGGGAGAAAGGAAAAGGCTATCAAGATGTATGCAGTGCTTGATGAGCAAAGTACCAAGTCTCTTGCAAAAACAGAGTTCTTCAATCTCTTTGATGTCAAAGCCAGCTCAGCTCCATACAGGCTGAAAACCTGTTCGGGAACGACAAAGACTTCAGGTAGGAGAGCTAGTAACTTCATCATAAAGTCTATGGATGGGACACTACAGCTACCTCTACCCACCTTAATAGAGTGTGACATGATGCCTGATGATAGGACTGAAATTCCCTGCCAAGATGTTGCATGCCATCACCCCCACCTACTGCCAGTTGCCAACAAGATTGCAGCTATAGACCCTGATGCTCCAATTCTCCTGCTCTTAGGAAGAGACATCTTAAGGGTGCATAAGGTACGGGAGCAAATCAACGGGCCTCATAATGCTACTTACGCTCAGTGTCTGGACCTGGGATGGGTTGTTGTGGGTGAGGCTTGTCTGGGAACAGTTCACAAACCGGCAGAAGTCAACGTCTACAAGGCGAACATGCTGCCCAACGGTCGCACATCTCATCCCATGTTCAAACGGTATCCTGGTGAAGGAAGACTTCAGTGGGATAATACAGCATCACAGATCAACTTCCTCTATCTGTGAGGAAGATGTAGGCCTCACGGTGAGCACAGACGGTCTAGGGTGCTCAGTGTTTGAAAGATCCAAGGATGATGACAAACCAGCACTATCCATAGATGACAAGGCCTTTCTGAACATCATGGATAAACAGGTTTACCAAGATGACAGAAACAGCTGGGTGGCACCTTTGCCATTCCGTTCTCCCAGACGCAGCCTTCCCAGTAACAGAGAGCAAGCTATGAAGCGTCTCCGTTCACTACGGAGGACTCTGGAGAAAAGGCCACAAATGCAGGGTCATTACATTGAGTTGATGCAGAAGATGCTGGACAAGGATCAAGCCCAGCCTGCTCCACCTCTGGAGGAAGGTAAAGAATGCTGGTACCTTCCAACATTCGGTGTGTATCATCCTCAAAAACCGGACCAGATAAGGGTTGTGTTCGATTCAAGTGCTGAGTGTGAGGGAGTGTCTCTGAATAGTGTGCTCCTCAGTGGCCCAGACTTGAATAACACCTTGCTGGGAGTTCATCTGCGGTTCCGGAAAGAACCTGTAGCTTTGACAGTGGACGTACGGCAAATGTTTTGTTGTTCAAGAGGAGCACAGAGATTATCTTCGGTACCTCTGGTATGAGGACAATGACATCAACAAGAATGTGGTAGAGTACAGGATGAAGTTTTTGGAAACAGCCCTTCACCTGCTGTAGCTATCTACTGTACGCGACGAGCTGCTCAAGAAGGTGAACAAGAACACGGATCCGACGCAAAGCAGTTTGTAGAGAGACAATTCTATGTTGACGATGGTCTCACTTCATTCGCCACACCTGAAGAAGCCATAGAAGCCATCCTGACAAGAACCAGAGAGATGTTGGCAGAGTCCAACATGAGACTACACAAGGTAGCATCAAACAGTGCACAGGTGATGAAAGCCTTCCCTGCAGAAGATCGTGCAAAGGATCTGAAAGATTTGGAGCGGAATTGATCCTCTCCCTCTTCAACGGAGCCTGGGGCTTTCTTGGAACCTAGGAATGGACAGCTTCACATTCCTGGCGTCTCATGAGGAAAAATCATTCACGCGGAGGGGTGTCTTGTCAACGGTCAACAGTTTGTATGACCCTCTTGGGTTTGTTGCACCCATTACAATGCAAGGAAAATCATTGGTCCGGGAATTCTCATCTGAACAGAGTGAGTGGGACGCTCCACTCCTCCCAGATAAGGAAACTGAATGGAACACATGGAAGGACTCTTTGAGGGCTCTTGAAGACTTACAGATACAGAGGTGCTACGTTCCCGTCTCACTGTCTTCAATCCAGAGGAGAGAACTATGCATTTTTTCAGATGCATGTACAATAGCTATAGGAGCCGTTGCCTACTTAAGAGCTGTTGACACTGAAGGACAATATCATGTTGGATTTATCATGGGAAAGTCCAAACTGGCACCTCGACCTGCTCACACCATTCCACGTCTCGAGCTGTGTGCCGCTGTACTGGCTGTTGAACTGTACGAGCTAATCAGAGATGAGATTGACATGGATGTGGACGCTGTCAAGTTCTTCACGGACAGCAAGATCGTGCTTGGTTACATCCACAATTCCACAAGAAGGTTTAACGTGTATGTTTCCAACCGGGTGACTCGTATCAGACAATCCACTCACCTTGACCAGTGGTGCTATGTCTCTACGGACCAAATCCCAGCAGACCACGCCACCAGGACTATACCAGCGGTTCACCTGCAACATAGTACCTGGTTCTCAGGCCCCGCCTTCCTTTGTCATGCCAATGCAGAGGAGGCACCTGAGTCACGTCTCTTCATCCTCGTGGAGCCTGAAACTGATGCGGAGATTCGGCCTGATGTTACGACTCTGGTCACCAAGGCTTCTGAGTCTCAGTTGGGTTCTCATCGCTTCGGGCGATTCTCAAGTTGGAAAACTCTGTCGGACTACAGCTCGACTCATCCACATTGCTGCATCCTTTCATGGGAGTTCAGAGAATGCAAAGGCTGGAAATGTTGCAAAGAAGCAGTCAGCACAAGTGAGCTTTCACAGGCCAAAGTTGTGATCATCCCCCCCTTCCAGTATGACGCCTTTAATGAGGAACTCAACTGGCTTGAGAAGAGAAAGACTTTCCCTAAGCAAAGTCTACTCAAGAAGCTCAACCCTGTTCTAGATGAAGATGGTCTACTTCGGGTTGGAGGTCGCATATCATCGGCAGACCTATCAAAAGAAGAAAAACACCCTCTAATCATTCCACGGGCAAATCACGTTGCCACGCTACTAGTGAGGTACTATCATGAGCAAATGGCACACCAAGGACGTCACATTACAGAAGGAGTCATCCGAGCTGCAGGCTACTGGATAATCGGCAGCAAGCATCTGGTTTCTTCTGTTATCCACAAGTGTGTCATCTGTCGCAAGCTACGACAGAGTTTAGAAGGCCATAAGATGGCAAACTTGCCAGCCGACAGACTCTCTCCTGAGCCACCATTCACCAGTGTTGGACTTGACATCTTTGGGCCATGGACCATCATGACTCAACGCACAAGAGGAGGTAGTGCGGACAGCAAACGCTGGGCTGTGCTTTTTACGTGCATGTCTACCAGAGCTGTGCACATTGAGCTCATTGAATCAATGACAACATCCAGCTTTATCAATGCTTTGAGGAGGTTTTTCTCAGTTCATGGTCCAGCCAAACTTCTACGCTCTGACAGAGGGACTAACTTTGTAGGAGCTTGTAAGGAGTTGGACATCAGTGCGGACAAGGCAGCGGTAAAAAACTACCTCCTGGAGAAAGGGTGCTCCTGGGTGTTTAACCCCCCCCTACGCATCCCACATGGTTGGTTCATGGGAGAGGCTCATTGGTGTAGCTAGGCGCATTCTGGGCGCAATGCTGCTTCAAACAGGACCTACTTGTCTTACACATGAGGTCTTGAGTACTCTGATGGCAGAAGTCGTGGCTATCATGAATGCGAGGCCTTTAGTGTCTGTGTCAACTGATGCAGACATGCCAGCAGTCCTTACCCCATCGATGCTCCTTACTCAAAAGATGAGTGCTATTTCAGCCCATTCTGGAAATTTCGACATGGCTGAGCTTCATGGGAAGCAGTGGAAGCAAGTCCAGTGTCTTGCAGACACTTTTTTGGGAAGAGATGGAGAGGAGAATATCTGTCGACACGACATTGCCGAAGGAAATTGACAGAGGAGAAGCCGAATGTCAAGATGGGAGACGTTGTCTTGCTGAAAGACAGCTAAGTCCACAGAAATGAATGGCCGGTGGGACTGATTGTTAAAACTCTGCCGAGCAGTGACAAGAGGGTCCGTAAGGTGGAAGTAAAGATTGTCAAGGATGGGACTGCCAAGGTGTTCCTGAGGCCAGTCTCAGAAGTTGTAGTCCTTCTTTCTGAAGGAAGTTGTGGAAAGGACTGAAGTCGCCTGTGGCCCGAGGGGTTTTCTTTGGGTTTAGTCGTAATTATAGTGGTACAATGGTATTATACCAAGCGGGGAGTGTGCTGCCTTCCTTCGTTTAATTTGTTTTGCATTGAAGTACATTGTGTGTGTTGCCTCCTACGGGCTGTATTTGGTACCTAGGATGCAAGGGCGTTAAATGATAAACGTCCGCAGTTGAAAGCAAGACGTGCATCTAAACTCAACAGTTTTTGGTGGTTATTGTCTTATGTTTTGCCTTGGAAACTATTTATCTGTAAGTACAGTATGGATAATTGGTTATATTACGTTATATTATATTTGCAGGAAATGTGTTTTGGAACATTATTTATTCGATAACGTGTTCGTCAGGACACGTTCCAAGCAGCTAACATTTTTAGTAGCTAGCTCTTTGTATAGGATTCTCAGTAAGCGTTCATGTTCCTTTGATGGAATGTCATATTGTGTTGCACTAATGTATGCTTCCATTCTTGTGTTGTATTTTCAGTTTTACAAAAAAGTATCAAGAACCAGTAAACTGTAAGAAAAGTAAAGCCTTGTCGTTACTGGAGTTGAATTGTTAGCTACCTGTCTAGATCTGCATAGATGCGCACCGCAAGGGCAGAATAAGTGTAAATTTGGAATGATGGAGCATGAAATGCTACGTGATCAGATTGTGGAGAAAACCAATAGCTCCCGGATACGTGGCGGATATACTGCCAGAGAATATTTACAGTGCACATTTCAGCGCAGTTAAACTAAAGAAGCCTGGAGTGCAGCTGGTGACATACTCTAGAGAGAAACTGAATGTATTAGGCTGCCTTAGAGCTAGCACTACTTATCATGGCAGGAGTGCTGTGACAGACTTCTTTGTTGTGAAAACAGGGACACCTATACTGGGCATGGACCTGGTGACTGCCCTCTGGTTACACTATAAAGGTGACCAGGTTATATCTGAGACTGAGACTGTCAAGATGTGTGCAACACTTCACCAACCCGACACCCACTGCAAACAGGAATGCGAGTCTCCAACAGCATTCGGGTGTGCAAAGGGCTTCGTACACAAGGTGAAGGTCCGACCGGAAGTGAAGCTGGTACAGCAAAAACTTAGACGTCTACCTCTCTCAGTTCATGATGCCGTCTCCCAGGAACTCAGGAACCTGGAGCAACATGGAATCATTGAGAAAATTGATGCATCTGAGTAGGTCTCCCAAATTGTAGTCACTACATTTACATTACATTTAGTTATTTAGCAGACGCTCTTATCCAGAGCGACTTACAGTAAGTACAGGGACATTCTGCCCGAGGCAAGTAGGGTGAAGTGCCTTGCCCAAGGACACAACGTCAATTGACACGGCCTGGAATCGAACCTGCAACCATCTGATTACTAGTCCGATTCCCTAACCACTCAGCCACCTGACTCCCTACATGCAGGCTTGCACTAAAAAAAAGTCTGGTGATATACGCATGTGCGTGGATTTGAGAGAGCCAAACAAAGCTATAATCACTGACAGCCACCCATTGCCACTGATTGAGGACATACTGTCAGAACTGCATGGGGCTGTTATGTTCTCTACCCTGGACGTCAAATCTGCTTACCATCAGTTGACATTGTATGAAGAGAGCAGGGGACTCACTGCTTTCATTACACATGAAGGTCTGTATCAGTACTGCAGAGTACCCTATGGACTGTGTTCAGCTCCAGCTACGTTTCAAAAGATGATGACACAAATTCTTAGCGGCTTAAAAGGGGTGCAGTGCTATCTTGATGATGTCATTATATATGGAACTTCAGAAGCCACTCACAAGGTCAATTTGCATGCTGTGCTACACAGGATCAACAATGCAGGACTGCAACTCAATGTTGATAAATGTCAGATACGTCCAACTACTCTAATCTTTCTTGGCTAAAAGATTGGTCCAGAAGGTCTGCTGCCGGATGACTATCATATTGCTGCCATTCTGAATGCTCCACTGCCTACTGACCCTACTACAATGCGCTTGTTTCTTGGCCTCAATGCATGGTATAGCAAGTTTTTCCCAAACTATGCAACTGTCGTTGAGCCCATGAGAGCTCTGCTGCGAAAAGACTGTCCATTTCAGTGGAATAACACAGCTCAAGCCGCGTTGGACAGAGTCAAGCAGCTGATAGTGCATAGCCCTGCTCTAGTGTTGTTCGACCCCAGCAAGCCTGCAATAGTCTCTACAGATGCCTCAGACTATGGAGTAGGTGCCGTTCTGACTCAGCTGGACAATAATGGTGCGGAACAGACTGTTGCTTTTGCATCTCGCAGTCTGTCTGATGCTGAGAGGAAAAACTCCATTGTAGAGAAGGAGGCGTTAGCCTGTGTCTGGGCTGCTGAGAAGTGGTGCACTTGGCTGTGGGGAAGAAGATTTCTGTTACGTACTGTTACGACATTGCGTACGACCAAGGGGAATAACCGTGCTGGTCTTCGGATAGCCAGATGGTCAGCCCGCTTGATGGAGTTCGACTGTGATGTTGAATATAGGACTGGATCCTTGAATTATGTTGCTGACTGTTTATCGAGGCTTCCACTTCCGGAGACAGACACTGCATGTGCAGAAGAGTTAGTCAGTTGCAGCCATCCTCACTGACCTGTATGCAGTGTCTGAGGGAGACTTTCAATCAGTGTGCCGTGCCTGTGCTAACAAAGCTACGTGCACAACTACAGAAAGGCTGGCCCTCACATAAAGCAACATTGGAACCTGACTTGCAGCCATTATTCTCAATTCGCCATGAACTTGCAGTCATAAATGATTGCATCGTCAGAGTTACTCATCGATTGCTGGTGCCTGAGTCACTGCAGAAGAGACTCATTGACATTGCCCATGAAACGCACCACGGTATTGTGCGCACCAAACAGTGCCTTAGACTCTAAGGCCACCAATACAATTCTCTAAGGCTTAGAGAATTGTATTGGTGGCCTAAAATGTACTGTCATATAGAAACTAGAGAGGGTAGAATTTTTGGGGAAATTGTAGGGTGTGCTTGCTTGCATCGGTTGCAGATGGGTCCGTTTATTAACTGTAATTTTTACAACTGATATTTCTGTATATTTCAGTCCCCCCAGGATTTCGCGGGCCTTTTTTGTGATAGTTGCGGGCAACTATCACACTCGCGGGAGCTTTTCCAAAAAGTTGCGATGAAAGTTGCGGTGTTTTAGGTGTTTGTTGCGATGAAATTGCGGGAGCAAATAAAAGTTGCGATAAAAAGTTGCGAATTTCCTTTGTAATTTTAATTGAGTTATTGGTTGAAAATTAAGTAATTAACAAACATTCATCAAAGAATAAAACCATTGAGAAATGGTCCCCTAAATAACCTTACCAACATGACATGCCAATTTTCATCATATCCCATTTTTAATCCTTATCCAACCAGGATTTACATTCGCATGCATTGAAGGGAGGAATCTCCCTTTTTTTAACAAAAAAGATTGAAATCTCTGTCTGTAATACCGCTATCGGCCTCTACGCAACTCGGCGCTCTCACGCTTGCCAGGCATAGACAGTAGAAGAAAGCACACGCAGCAATTGACTGGTTGGGCAACCCTGGATACAGGACTGTTAACGTCCTGTACGTTAACAGTCTCTAGAAATCTGGCATCTTATTGAACAAAATTAAAAACAGTGAAAGAGTTCACAGACACCAGAATGAACGCGTTCACAGTATAGTTCATCAGGCAGTAATACGTTCAGTTCACCAAAATGATTAACGAGTTCATGAACTTTCGTTCAATGAACGCGTTCAGGCGCAACACTGGATTTAACCCCTATTGGAGAGAGTTGTGGGAGACGACGATGATTGGTCAAAGTTGTGGGAAAATTGCGGTAATAGGTTAAAATTGCAATGTTGCGCTGAATTCGCAGGGAATCGTTGAATTCGCGTGAATTGGTGCGATCGCAACATCGCAAATTCCTGGAGGGTCTGATATTTTATATAAAAATGCCTACTTATTGTTTCTGAAGATTACATAGATTTACATAGCATAGCCTACATTTGTTGCTGCTCATGTACAATTCAAAATACAAAAAGTGAAGTGTAGCATGTCTCTGTACTTACTGTAAGTCGCTCTGGATACGTTCGTCTGCTAAATGACTAAATGTTATGTAGAATGAACCTAACCTATATGACTTAAACGTCACCGCAAGTTTTTACCTTCTACAGTAGTGATATTTTCAAGCATTTAGCCCACTCATGTTGCATTCATTCCTTAAGAACCACCTTTGAAACAAGCTGAAACCCCTTGAAACAAGCTATTTTAAGTAACAACGTTGTCACCGGCAGTATTGGATAGAATAGCGATTGAAACAGTACCATCTGCTAACTGAAAATATGCCCCCCAAAAACGTAAATAAGCTTGACATTTATTTAGGGGGAAATGGCTCATTCAAAAGAAGTTTGCTGGAAGCGATCATTGTCAGTAACAATTCCTAATACAACCATTTGATCTTAGACTAGAGCCCTGCACGGTGGAGAAGCTGACCTCTGTAAATTGTGCTAAGCTAGCCTAGCTGCTGTTGCTAGCCAAACTTAAAGGGATTGTTTGAATGCGCTGGAAATGAAAAAGGTTTCTTTTGACATCAAGTTTAGGCTGTGGCATTGAAGACAGCGACACACCACACAAGCTTGAGTTTAAATACATTATTTAATGTGAAATTACTTATTGTACATGCAAGTCTTGAATTACTTAAATGTATGATACTGCCAGTGCTGTGCGCAACAGTCTTACTACATCTATGCACGTTGTAGTTATGCGTCGTTGCTAGCGTGTGCTGACGTTGTGACGTTGGGCTTGCACTGATTCCCTTTGGCGACAAAAGGCACTTTTTGCCACAAACGTAATTTCAACTTAAACCGTGCAACGGAACTTGAATAAAAATACAAGCAACGCAATCGCTGTTACGTCCCTCGCCCTGCTTGTATGTGTGTTCTGTATTGTTGTGTGCTTGTCTTCCCTTCAGTTTCCCCTCGTTTCCGTTGCTCGTCAGTGATTGGCTGCCGCCTCCATCTCCCCGTCACCGGTGCACCTCCGCCCATCCATCTCTGTCCAGGATTGGCTGCCGTCACCACTCCCCCGCCGCCAACGCACTACACTCCACCAATCACCTGTCTGTCCGTCCACATTTAAACCCGGTCCTGTGTACTGTTCAGTAGTCTCTAGCCCTGTGTTTTTCGTGTCGGCATTTGTATGGGTTTGTGCAGTTGCCGATACTAACGAGACTCGTGTTAAGTGTTATACGTTGTTTTACCACCTGTTTGTTTGTCTAGTTATCGCGGGTTTCACCTACCGGCCACCGTGGCGGGTAAATAAAATGATTACACAGCTGTTCTTAATGCTGTAGAATGCCCCATTCACTTGAATGGGGCTTCCCAACGTTCTGCAGTCAATTATTTTTCGATAACAGACCGTTGCTATGTATAACTGACCGCTGTCAAGAGAAGTGGCCTTTTTGCCTCGGATTCACGTCTTTCGTAGCACTCCGCAAGTAGTCCGGTAACTTTTCAACTCCAGCGTACTCCGTTGCTTAGCGACGTCAGCTGATTTGAAGCCTAAAGAATGTTCAACGTCTATGAAGTTCAACGTCTTTGGCGAACTATTTCTCTGCTGATCAACACTACGAATGGTAACATATAAATTGTAATAAGACACACTGTGTTAAGTTTTTTTGGGGGCAAGTAGCCGTGTAATAAGCGGGATAATGTATAGAACGCCGTTGTCATTATCGGGAAAATAAGACCCTTCAGAGCGAAGCTACAACCCTCCGCTTCGCGTTGGGATGCTGTTCGCCCTGTCGTGGAAGAAAAACGCTCAGGAAAGCACCTCTGAAACTTCAGAATCTGATTCTGATAAGCAGGAGTAAACTGTACTGGGATTGGGGAGGATGGGTGGAGGAATGTTAGTTTGTTGTTTAATCTGCCCTACTCATTTAATGAAATGTATATCAGTTCGTGGTTTGTGCATGTATAAAAGAAAGTGTCAGTGTTTCATTGAGACTGAGATTAAATAAACTGCTTAACCCTTGTGCTGCCTTCGGGTCACATGACCCAAAGTTTTACAACGAACCATCGTTGTTTACCCAATTTTACCCAATACAAAAATAAATAAATAGCATTTTCTTTTAACCTTCGCAATGTGGGGGGTCTGAGACAGCCCGAAGGTTAAAAGAAATGCTTCACTTTGTTTTTGTATGCGGTAAAGTTGTCGCAATACGACGGTGGGTCACAATGTGTGATGGGTCAGAATGACCCGAAGATAACACAAGGGTTAAGTATTGTAGATCTTGTAGTATTAATTTTCACATGCAGTTACACATTGTCGGTTAAAAACAAGAAAGTGGCTGGTAAAAACATTGAGTGGCTGGTAGATTTTGGCATACACCCCATCACGTAGCTAACCCCTGTTAAACACCCTAGGTAAGGAGCGGGTGCCACCCATGTCTGTTTTATTAGTATAGGGATGTCTTTTGGTTAGGTAGATTAGGACACTTTTGTTGATTACTTTTCTTTGGCACCGCTCGTAGTTCCACTGTACCCTGTCGGCTGTGTTTCCCTTCCTGTGTTAAGAATAAATGTTTGTTTGCTTGTACCTCAGTGTGTCCTTGTGTATAGGCTCATTGGGCAGTGTTAAGGCCTTTCCCCTAGACAAGGTCCGTAACAATCGCAAACAACACAAACCTTTTGACACTGGCGTTGTCTATGTAGCGCAAATATTGATTGATCCTAAGGGGTGGGAAAAGAATAAAAATAATAATAATAATATATATGTGAGAGAACAATGGTTGTGCTCGCCGAAGGCGTGAGCACACCCAACTATGATCAAGAACTGTACAACATGTAGACAGAATGATAAGTCCACTGTCACCCATGATGCCCCACTTCAACCTGTTCCCTTACCATCTGCTGCCTGGGAAAACGTGTCGGTGGACATCGTGGGCCCATTTGAGATAGCACCTCCTGACTGTAGGTTTGCCATCACAATGGTTGACTACTACAGTAAGTGGCCGGAAGTAGCTACCATCATACAATTTCTGACTACAGTTTTTTCACGAGAAGGGAATCCATAAGACTTGATAAGTGATAACGGTCCTCAATTCCTCTCTGCTGACTTCTCAGACTTTCTCAAAAAGAGAGGAATTCAACACATGAGATCTTCAGTTTATTACCCAATAGCTAACGGGGAAGTTGAAAGATTCAACAGATGTGTGTGTGTGCCTGCAAACTGCTTCAATTCAAGGGGAACCTTGGAAGCCATTCCTGAGAACATACCTGATGGACTACAGGGCAACTCCACATTCTACCACTGGAGTATCCCCTTCAGAACTGCTCCATGGCCGACGAATGAGAACAAAGTTTCAGGTGATTGACATGCCTGTCCCTCCATCTGACAGACATGCCATGCGTGAAAGAGTGAAGGATAAACAATGAAAGATGAAAGAATACACTGATGCCAAGAGGCATGCTAAAACCACCGGCCTCCATCCTGGTGACGAAGTACGGGTTAAGAAGCCATGGAGAGTAAAGAAAGGAGAACTGAAATTCTCTAACCCAAGGACTGTCGTGACAAAGACAGGACCCAACACTTACCTGTTGGACGACGGAAGGATCTGGAATGCCTCCCATTTGTCAGCGCTGTCAGAGTTGAGCACAGATTCCGATTCTAATGGAACAATGGACTGTAAGATAGGGGCTGATCAACCACCTGACACTGACTGATAGCCAGCCCAGGCCTGCCAGGATTAGAAATCCACCTTGCTGGACCAAGGACTTTGTCATGGAGAAATGAACTCTTCCTGATTAATGTTTTACTTTTAATTACTAATGTGAATGTGTTGAAAAGAGTGTGCTTTGATCTCTTGCATTGTAATGAGTGACAGTGTCCTGTTCAACTAGGTAACCAGAGGTATTCTTTGTTCAAAAGAGGAAAATGTTTTGTCCATTGATGTATTGCATTGTTCTATGCATTCACAGGTGTAGTATGGTGTTATATGCACTTGCGAGTGCAGACACCAGAGTTGTGTTGAATGTACTGTATGAAGTTAAGAGACTGAGTAAACTACGCTCTCTGTTCCTATATGCTTTGTGTGTGTTAATGTCTTCCGAAACAACACCACAACACTATCAACTTGAAGGCTTGTCTCGAGTTTCATCCTTCTGCCATCGGAGTCAGGTGGCTGAGCGGTTAGAGAATCGGGCTAGTAATCAGAAGGTCGCCTGTTTGATTCCCAGCCGTGCCAAATGACGTTGTGTCCTTGGGCAAGGCACTTCACCCTACTTGCCTTGGGGGAATGTCCCTGTACTTACTGCAAGTCGCTCTGGTCAAGAGCCTCTGCTAAATGACGATGTAATGTAAATGCCATCGGAGTCGCAGTTTCCCATTTCTCAAAGTTTTGTGCGTACCCATGGCTCACAGTGTGCGTGGAGGACCGCACATTCTCACGTGAAGTTAGTTTTTTATAAATCCCAAAGTTTGCATACGAACTGGCGTACGCATTAATTTGTGCATAAGCAACATTTATAAATGAGGCCCCAGGAGAGGAAGGAGGTGTCTGATGTGTCCGGAAGATAGATAGATAGACAGACTAAGGAGAGAGACAGGCAGGCAGACAGACAGACAGGTTAGGTTGACAGACAGACAACAAGACAGTGGAGGTGATTGTGGACTTTTGTAAAAAGGTTCTGACACATCCTCCACTTGTCATCAACAATTCATCTGTCACTGTAGTAGAGCATTTCAAGTTCCTAGGCACAACCATCACCAACACACTAAAATGGGACAATAACATCACTCAATTAGTGAAGAAAGGTCAGCAGCGCCTGTTCTTCCTCCGGCAGCTGAGAGGACTACAGGTCAGCCCCCCCATCATGGTGCAGTTTTACAGGGCTATCATTGAGAGTGTGCTTACATCCTCTCACACGGCCTGGTATGACTCTGCCTCTGCCCGCTGTAATGCCAGGCTCCAAAGAGTCGTACGGGCAGCAGAGCGCTTCATCGGCTGCCCCCTTCCCTCCATCAAGGACCTTCACAGCTCCAGATCCCTCAGGAAAGCAATAAAGATCACGGCAGACCCCTCACATCCTGCCAACAGTCTCTTTAACCGTCTCCCCTCTGGACGGCGATACAGGGCTGTCCCCAAGCTATAGCCCTCTTAAATAGCTCTTACACATGAACTTTATGGCACTTTATTTAACATTACTATTGTTGCACTACCTCCATTCTTATTTATTATTTTGCTCATACTGGTACTATCTGTCCTTGTATTGTTTTTCTGTTTTGTGTTGTTGTTCTATTTGTGATGCTATAGCCTGCATGGAGAATACCAAATCAAATTCCTAGTATCTGTATACATGGCGAAATAAAGTTAAATTGAATTGAATTTACATTTATTCATTTAGCAGACGCTTTTATCCAAAGCGCCTTCCAAGAGAGAGCTTTACAAAGTGCATAGGTCACTGATCATAACAACGAGATAGCCACAAAACATTGCGAGTAGCCAAAACATGAAGCACACATTGTGAACAACCAAAGTAAGTGCCAAAGGGAAGAACCATAAGAGCATGTAGTTAAACAAGTTACAATTAAACAACATGAACTGCTATAAGTGCAAGTGTACCTGTGGAAAAAAAGACAAGCAACAATAATAAAAAACAATATATCACAGCGAGTACAAACAATTTTAAATCAGTTACCACTAACCACAAGAGCAACAAGTCTCTGAGCAAGAGTCATTGTGATCCTTGAGGAAACTAACATCGGGTCAAGCGAACCATTCCTAAGTACCGTTGTACTCCCGGAACAAGTGCGTCTTGAGCCTTTTCTTGAAGGTGGAGAGACAGTCAGTGTCTCTGATGGAGGTGGGGAGTTGATTCCACCACTGGGGGGCCAGACAGGAGAAGAGCTTGTGTTGGGACCGGGCGGTCTTGAGCGGTGGGACCACCAGGCAGTTGTCTGAAGAAGACCGTAGGTGACGGGTGGGGGTGTAAGGCTGCAGGAGAGACTTTATGTAGACGGGTGCAGTCCCGTTCACTGCTCGGAAGGTCAATACCAGGGTCTTGAATCTGATACGGGCCATGATAGGTAGCCAGTGGAGAGAGATGAGGAGCGGGGTAACATGGGAGCGTCTGGGTAGATTGTAGACCAGGCGGGCCGCTGCGTTCTGAATCCTCTGAAGAGGGCGGGTTGCACATGCTGGGAGACCAGCGAGCAGCGAGTTGCAATAGTCCAACTTGGAGAGGACAAGTGCTTGGACTAGCAGCTGGGTGGAGTGCTCAGACAGGTATCTCCTGATCTTCCGGATGTTGTAGAAGGTGAATCTACACGACCGGGAGACCGCAGCAATGTGGGCCGTGAGGGAGAGCTCGTCGTCCATGGTAACCCCAAGGTTCCTGGCAGAGGATGAAGGGGTCACCGTCGCAGATCCCAGGGTGATTGAGAGATCGTGGGAGATGGAGGGTTTAGCCGGGATGATGAGAAGTTCTGTTTTGGCGAGGTTCAGCTGGAGGTGGTGCTCGGTCATCCAGGCGGAGATGTCTGTGAGGCAGGCCTCAATCCTAGCTGAGATCCCCGGATCGGTCGGGGGGAACGACAGGTACAGCTGCGTGTCGTCAGCGTAGCAGTGGTAGGAGAAGCCATGGGAGGTGATGATTGGTCCAAGTGAGGTGGTGTACAGAGAGAAGAGGAGGGGTCCAAGGACGGAGCCCTGTGGGACACCAGTGGAGAGCTGGCGAGGGCCTGACAGTTTGCCTCCCCAGGAAACCTGGTAGGATCTTCCCGACAGGTAGGATGAGATCCACTGGAGTGCAGTGCCAGTGATGCCCATCTCAGAAAGTCTGGCGAGCAGGATCTGGTGGTTAACCGTATCAAACGCTGCAGAAAGGTCCAGCAGAATGATGACGGATGACCTGGAAGCCGCTCTGGCAGACTGGAGGGCAGTGGTGACTGAAAGGAGGGCAGTCTCTGTGGAGTGGCCAGTCTTGAAGCCCGATTGGTTGGGGTCAAGCAGGTTGTTCTGAGAGAGAAAGTTAGACAGTTGGTTAGATACAGCACGTTCAATTGTTTTTGAAAGGAAGGGTAACAGTGATACCGGTCTGTAGTTCTGGAGGACGGCAGGGTTAAGGGAGGGTTTTTTGAGTAGAGGGGTAACTCTAGCCTGTTTGAAGGCAGAGGGGAAGGTGCCAGAGGTAAGAGAGGAGTTTAGGACATGGAGAAGAAAAGTTATGATGGAGGGGGAGATGGTTTGAAAGAGAGGGGAGGGGATAGGATCAAGGGGACAGGAGGTGGGGCGATGAGAGAGAATGAGGTCAGAGATCTCTGCCTCAGACAGGGGAGAAAGAGTTTAGACATTTAGTTGGGTCAGTCATGGAGGGTGAGAGGGTAGGAAAGGTGGGTTTAGGGAACCGACTGCTAATGTCGGCGACTTTTTTCTCAAAGAAGGAGGAGAAGTCGTCTGCTGTCAGGGTGGAGGGAGGGGGTGGGGGAGGTGGGTTAAGAAGGGTGGAGAAGGTAGAAAAAAGTTTGTGGGGTTTTGAAGCAGAGTTAATTTTGTTCAGAAAGTAGAGGGTTTTAGCACCAGTTATGTGAGAAGAGAAGGATTTGAGGAGGGAGTGATACTTATCAAGGTCCAGACCGCCTTTGGACTTGCGCCATCTCCTCTCAGCTGCCCGAAGGGTGGACCGTTCTTCACGAATAACATCCGTAAGCCACGGGCAGGAGGGAGAAGATCGTGCAGGCCTGGTTGACAGGGGACAGAGAGAGTCAAGTGATGCAGTTAAAGTGGTTAACAAGGTGTCGGTGGCAGTGTTAGTGGGGTGGGACGAGAACTCGTCAATGGGGGGGAGGGAGGGAGGATGTTACAATAGAGGAGAAATGGGAGGGGGATAGGGAGCGGAGGTTGCGCCGGAAAGGGGAGGGGAGGTAGAAGGAGTTGGAGGGAGAGAGATAGAGAATTGGATAAAGTAGTGATCAGAAATATGCAGTGGGGTTACAGAGGTTAAGTTAGTGATACAGTTACGTGTCAGGATGAGGTCTAGCTGTTTGCCTTGCCAATTTAATGTAGAGAGACAGGTTAGATAGAAAGACAGGCCAGTAGACAGACAGGCAAAAAGACAGACGGACAAGGAGAGTGATAACCAGGCAGACAGGTTAGGGAGAGTGACAGGCAGTTAGGGAGGCAGGCAGACAGGTTAGAGTGACAGGCAGACAGACATGTTAGAGAGAGTGACAGGCAGGTAGACAGGTTAGAGAGAGTGACAGGCAGACAGACAGGTTAGAGAAAGAGACAGGCTGACAGACAGGTTAGAGAGAGTGACAGGCAGGTAGACAGGTTAGAGAGAGTAACAGTCAGACAAACAGGTGAGGTACAGAGAATCAAAAGAAGTTCAGAATTGTGTTGTCCCATCGTGAAACGGACCTTTAGAACCAGGAAACGAATAAACAAGTCTTTGTTTGTTTGAACCAGCCCCTCTAATAAGGAGTGTGTGGAGTCGGCAGAGACGCGTCCTCTCTGAGAGCCATCAGAGGGAGTCCGCCGTTCCTTTCATGACTAAAGGAAGAGAGGGGATTACAGAGCAGCCATCCGACAATCAGAGGAGCAGGCTGCTACTGCGGTATCGCTACGGCTCAACCTATTTCTCACACAGGAAACGTGCATGGAGCTGCAACGAACATGCAGTATACATACACACAGTAAACACAAATTATACACACACACAGCTGTGAAAGAGGTCTGTGTCTGTTGATTCAGGCAGCTCAAAGATCTCTACTTATTATCAGAGGGAAAGATGAAAAGAGAGGGAGGAGAGGAGGGGGGAGAGGAGAGGAGGGAGAGGGAGGACAAGGGTGGAGGGAGGAAAGAGGAGAGGAGAGGGGGATTGAGCCTCCTTCATACTTGCAATGTTGTGTTAATGTCTTGGATATATCATGCTGTTGATTCAACAATGTTTTTCACTTTCATTGATTTCCATTTGAAGACTCGCATTCAGTTTGAACTGCAGCGTTTCAAATCAACAGTCTCCACGCACAGACATGAGTTCTGAATAACTACTTATATGAAAGTCCGGAGAGGAGACTGGAGAGAAGAAGAAAGGAGAGGAAAGGAGAAGAGATGGGAGGAGAAGATAAGGAAGGAGAGGAGTGGAGAAGAGGGAAATGAGAAAAGCAGAGAAGAGGGAAAGGAGAGGGGAAGGAGAGAGGAGAGAAAGAAAAAGGAGGGGTAGAAGAGAAGAGGGAGAGAAGAGGGAGGAGACACACAGTACACGCACACACATATAACGTATTTCTTTGATTAAACGCCGCAGCGTTTATTACACAATGTTCATTTTTGGTACTGCGTTTATTCCAGGGCAGCGTTTATAAGAAATACGGTATTCTAGGCTAGCTGCGCTAGCATGCTAACGTGTCTTTACACAAGCTTGCTAGTTTGCTACATTAAATGTTCTTAGCTAATTTGAACAGTACGAATATTAAGCATGCAGTACGTGAAACATGAAATACTGAATGTTAGGTTATTAGGAGGTAGGGTGGGTAGAAGCGATCCTCCTCTGGCCTTCCAGAACATCACTGGCATTCAGACTCTAATGTAACGTACCGTTGCAGATGACCAACACCCCAACACTTTCAGCTTTGAAGCCAAGACCACTTGAGACGCCAATGTAGCCGCTCCAATTCAGAACGAGTGCGCCGTGTACAGTTTAGGGTCCAGACCACAGCGCCGGCACAGGATTCAGACGTTTAACTTGTTAATCAATGCCACAGAGGATCTACCCTTATTGATTATATTCACTGTGGCCTCATTATCACAAGGCACAACAATCCTCTTCCTGCACCAATATTTACCCCACGACAGACAGGCTACAACGATAGGATACAGTTTGAACAGTGCTGTGGATTTGCAATCTCCCACCAGAAGCTCAAGTTCAACGGGCCACGACTCACTAACCCTTCATTTGCATCGAAACCCCCAAAATGGAATGTACAAAGGTAGGGAGCTAAAAGCTTCAACCTCTTCATTATCGGACAAACCGTTCCACGCTCGCTCAGCACGGCCCAGAAACATAAATCGGATTGGCAACGCTCATCCACGAACGAGATCATGCAGCGCCGGAACCAATTTAGCCATGTCCAACAAACGGGAAACGAACAACCGACAGCGAGGAATAATGCGACCGAACGCCGCCTTGAAAACTGAAATGCACCGAGCCGGTCACGAGGATGGAAAATCGATTACAAAAAAATTGGCCGGCAGGTGCAGCACAAATGGCAATCTTGTTCAGCAGAACCCAACACAGAGACTCGGATAGAGTGTCTAAAATGCACAGACTGCTACGACAGCCAAACCAGACAAGCATAGAAATACATCCGCTATCGCCATTTAATTCCGAACAGGTGCCACTGCGACAGGCAGGGCCGGCCCAAGTCTTTATGGGGCCTTATGCAGAATTAATTTGGGGGCCCCTCGGCGTCGCCAATTGTTATTATTTTTTCTTAATTACTGTATTTCTTCGATTAAATTTCAATTTATTACACATTGTTCATTTTTGGTGCGCCGTTTATTCGAGGGCGGCGTTTATTTGAGAAGAGAAGAAATACGGTATTCTAGGGTAGCTGCGTGAACATGCTAACGTGTTAGTTCGCTACATTAAATGTTCTTAGACAGTTTGAACACTAAATCACCGATTAAGCAATGAACAAATGTCAATGTTAGTTAGACTAGCTAGCTCTATCTCATCTGCTTTTTATTAAGGCTGATTTGCAAGGAATGCAAGAACAGCTGAATAGCGAAAACACCTACCTAGGCCTACTGTAGCCATGTAAACTAGTTTAGCTTGCTAACGCAAGAGCACCTGCCTCTCTCAGTTCTTTCAATAGATAATCTAGACAGGCGTTAGCAATAGGCTAGACTGCTATTTGTTTTCTGGCCATTTTTCCGTAAGCTTCCCTTTTAATGCCGACTAACAGCTAGTCTCTAGCTAGTTATTTGCTAAGGTATGTTGATGTGATATTTGAAACGTATTTAGCTAGCAGTGGGCCCCCAGTGCAACACCAGAGAATGTTCATTAAAATGACAAGCTGCTACTACCGTATTTCTGGGGTGCCGTTTATTACACAATGTTCATTTTTGGTGCAGCGTTTAATCGAGGGCGCCGTTTATTACACAATGTTCATTTTTGGTGCAGCGTTTATTCGAGGGCAGCGTTTATATTACGGTACTTACACACAATACACTTTTTAATTTTGCTTCTGTACTAGGTCTGGCCATGAGGTAAATAAGTCAGATGTCTCCGGTTAATTTTCTACCGGCCAATCAGCGAACAGAGGGAGTGGCTGTCGTGCGCTAGTTTGTGTTGTAGTTCCGTAATGGCGGCGGAGAAAGATGCGAGCGAAGCCATTCGGTCCGTTGTGGCAACGCTGCTGAATATCCATAAGCTAAAGCCAGAGCAAGAACAAGTTTTGCTGAGTTTTGTTGGTGGCCATGATGTTGTGGCCCTCCTCCCCACGGGGTTCGGGAATTTTCTGGCTACGGCAGCTAGCTCTGTTACAGTAGTGGTGAAGGAATTGGCTAAGGCGAATGCTAGCGATTGGTTATGGCAGATCAGAGTGGCTCTGGGCAGATCCAATAGTTTTAAACTTCAACAGAGTACCCGCCTACAAGGAAGTCAACGCTTGTCAATGGAGCGAGGCCAGACTCTCTGTACAAATGAAATGTACGAGAGTCTGGTTAGGACCAGGCTAGAGAGACAGAGGAGGGAGAGTAGAAAGAAAAAATTGTGGGGAGAGGATAAAGGAGCAGAGAAAGAAACGAGGGAGGGAAGAGAGAAGAGGAAAGAGGGAGAAGTGCGAGATGAGAGGAGAAGAGACAGAAAAGGGAGGAGAAGAATAGAAAGTTGGAGGAGAGGAAAGACAGAGGAGGGAGAGAAGAGGGATGATAGGAGACACAGAAGAGGGATGAGAGGAGAGAGAGAAGAGACAAGAGAGGAGAGAGAGAGAGAGAGAAGAGGGATGAGAGAGGAGAGAGAGGAGGAAGAGAAGAAACAGAAAAGGGAGGATAGGAGAGAGAGGAGGAAGAGAAGAGACAGAAGAGGGAGGAGAGCGTCAGGACTTGGGACAGGAAGAGGGATAAATAGAAAACAGATTGTCGATGAGAGGGATAGAGTTTTGGCTTCAGTCCCTCTCTTTCCCTGCTTCCCCCCTTCCGTTTTTTCCTCTCCTCCTCCCCTGACTCTATGCTGCTGTCCTGAGATGTTGGTGCTGCCACAGTGCTTGGCTGCTGGTGGGGCAGAAAGGTGAGGCCAGGGGACTGGGAGGAACAGATTGTTCACAACCCAAGATTACAGCTGGAGTCAGTCCTCTCAGCCGGCCCCCTCAGAATGGCCTTCGGAGTGGAGGAGGCCTTACCAAACTGGCTGGATCTGTGGAGACTTGGGGGTGGGGGCTGGGGGAGAGGACAGGGACAGTTGCAGGATGTTGTAGATGCTCTGCCTGGAGGTGCCCTTTCCTCCCCTCTCTCTGCTCCTCTTTTTCATCATCCACTCCACTCTCTCTATCCTCCCCTCTCTCCATCCTCTCCTCCCCACTCTCTTTCCATCCTCATCTCCTCTCCTCTCTTTTTCATCCTCCTCTCTTCAGTATCATGACTCAGATGTTGATGCCTACAGCCTGCTGTCACTGACATAACTAAATGTGGAATCTTAACTCTGGAGATAAGTTAAACCAACTCTCCAGTCACAGTATGTGTGTGTGTACTATATAAATGTAATGTATTCGATGTTTGGTTTAGTCTGTAAGCACTGATAGTCCTGTTGAGGTGGCATTTGTGACTTGAGTTGTCACACACCCACACAGAAGCACGAGCGCGCGCACACACACACACACACACGTGTTGTTCTGGAGTGAGAGTTTGGAGGTTGATTGACCATCTGTTTGGAGTTACCACAGCAACTATCACTGAATCTGATCTCCAGACTTGAGACAGTTCACACTACCCAGGAGGTATAGAGGGAAGAGGTGAAAGGAGGGAGGCAGAGAAGAGATAGTGAGAAGGGAGGAGAGATGAGGGAGGAAGAAGAGAGGAGCAGAAAGGAGGAAAATAGAAAGGAGAGAAGAGAAGAGTGAGGAGAGGAGGGAGAGAAGAAAAGGAGGAGCGAGAACGGAAGAGGAGAGGAGGAAAAGGAAAGAGAGAGGTCAGGAGAAGAGAGAGATCCACCAGGGGAAGAGAGAGGAAGGAGAAGAAAAAGGAGGGGGAGAGGAGAGGTAGGAAGAAGGGTAGGAATAGGGGAGAGAGGAGGAGAGGTAGGAACAGAGGAGAAGAGAAGACCACCAGGGTTCAGACACTTCATTAGCAGAGAGAGCAGCACGTAGAGAAGCGACAGCAGGCTCTACCTCACACACACTACATGGTCCTTAGCTGGGGCTGTGATAGAGCAGGTCACACACACTGAGTGTGTCAGCATGTGTGTCAGTGTGTGTGTGTGTGTGTGTGTTGTAATGTGCGAGTGTGTGATTGTGTGTGTATTTGTGTGCGTGTGTGTACTTCAGGCCTGAGCACAGCAGGACACACACACTCTTACACACCCCAGTGTGAAGGTGTGTGTTCCTCCATTACGTAGAAGATGATCAGAGAGGGTCAAACAACTAAGACCACACATTTATGACAGCATGAATATGAATACAATAATATTATTCATCTTAATTAATATAATAAATCTATGCATCTGCAGAAGGACGTTTGACAGCCACCCAACCCCGGAACAAACCCCCCAGCCTCTTGGTCCTGCTTCCTGGTTTAAGAATGTATGATTTGTCACTTTAGAACAGTCTGTTGTCCGCCAACACATTAGTAAATTCAGTTTTTCCTTGACTGAACCAAAACAGGAACGGAAGTTGGAGTGAAAGAGGGGAAGAGAGAGAGGGGGAGTAAGAGGGAGGAGAGAGAGAGAAAGGGAGAGAGAGGGGGAAAAGAGGGAAAATATGAGAGAGAGGGAAAAGGAGAGAAAAAGGAGAGAAGGATGTGAACAGGGACACAGGAAGTGGCAGATGGGAGAACAGGATGTGTGCTAATTACACCTCAGTCTGATGCAAACTTGACACACACACACACACACACATACATTCACACAAATACACACACACTCTTACACTTCTGTGTAAGTGTAAATGTAAGTCTGTGAGCTTTCAGAACACACACATACACACACTCTCTGACACATGTGGGGGTCAGATGGCTGAGCGGTAAGGGCA
This sequence comes from Osmerus eperlanus, assembly GCF_963692335.1. Lineage (NCBI taxonomy): Eukaryota > Metazoa > Chordata > Actinopteri > Osmeriformes > Osmeridae > Osmerus > Osmerus eperlanus. Next base: position 8,454,365 of record NC_085044.1, on the reverse strand, counting down.
GGGGTATTCAATTAGAAACTCAAAAGGTCCACTCACCAAATTTCCATTCAGTCCAGGGCCCGGAACAGTGATGGTTTATTTTTCTGGCCTTTACCTCAGAGTTCTGGGGGTAATTTTGTTAAAAGTGTCTTTGCTTTGTGTCATAGTGACGTTAGCTCTACCACTTTTGATAAGGGCAACCGTCTCATTGCAGATTAAACACATCGGTTTTGTGCTCCCCACCGGCAACACAAATGCATACTTGTCAGTCCATTCTGTCTGAAATTTGCGATTTTCTGAATCAACTTCGCTTTTTGCTGGGTTTTGTCACACCATGATTTTTGCTAAAGAAGAAACAGGTAGGCTACCGTTAGCAAATCGATTAGCCTGCGTTGTTGCGAATGATACACACAACCTGCGTGACCCACAGAGGTTGCGGATTACTATTACAGTTCCTGATTGGATCTTTGGATTGGACACAGACGATAGAAACCACATCTAGTAGGAAAACAAAACAGTCGTTAAATCACGAACCAATGAAAACTCGCTTGGACCATGACTAAATTAGAATGTTGATTTTGGCTTTGGTCCAAATTGTATTGCGTCTGGGTCTGGATCCGGACCGTGGTCCGCCTATGGAGTACCCCCGGGTTAGGGAATCGGGCTATTAATCAGAAGGTTGCCGGTTCGATTCCTTGCCGTGCAAAATGACGTTGTGTCCTTGGGCAAGGCACTTCACCCTACTTGCCTCGGGGGAATGTCCCTGTACTTACTGTAAGTCGCTCTGGATAAGAGCGTCTGCTAAATTACTAAATGTAAATGTGTTGGATGTGGGGTGTGGGATGTTGGCTGTGGGGTGATGGATGTGGGGTTTTGGATATTGGGTGTGATTGGTCATGTGTGTATAGTGCTTGTGTGGAGCTGGGACTGAGACTATACTGTGTGGGTCATTTAACCATTCACACCAGACCTGGTCCATACATACACACACACACACACACACACATACACCATGTTTCCACAATGAGACTCAGGCAGAGGCAAGGACAAAGACTATATGTGTACCGGGAGTCCAATCAGGGGGAGTGTGTGTGTGAGAATGTGTGTGTGTGAGAGAGAGAGAGGGAGCAAGAGAGAAAAAGAGAGAGAGGAAGTTTTTGCTTTACTGGGACCACTTACCAGGAGGTCTAAACAGGCAATTATACAGCAGTGAGTGTTCAACTAACAGACCTAGACCCTTCTACGAGTGTATGTCGGAATTTCTCTTCTCTTATCCTCCCCTCTACAGTCCCTCCTTTCCTCTTTCCTACCCTACCCCCCTCTCTCCCCCCCTCTCCACTCCCCTCACCTCCATCCAGAGGGGAGGACATACCTGGTGTTGCTACTCTACTAGACCACATAGCTGCTTCTGATCCAGGTCAGTCCTGTATGACTGATCTCACATTCTAATGGCTCTATGACCTCTAAAACCAACCAAGGCCCTTGGTGCTGTGTTGCCACCTAGAGGAAGACCTGGTCACACAGGACAATCCGTTATAGACCTAAAACCCAATGAAAGACAGATCGAGACAGGGAGACAGGGAGGGAGACAGGGAGACAGGGAGGGAGAGAGGGAGGGAGGGGAGAGTTCTGAGTGACAGTGACATATAAAGGCTTTTTAGACAGGGAGGGGAGTTGGCTCCCTCTGTGTGCTTGGCTGGTCATGCTGAGGACCCCCAGAATGACAGGCAGACTTCTGGGATGTCCCGTCTACGACGTGGATGTGTGTGTGTGTCAGTGTGTGTACTATGCGCTCTCTGCTAGCCTTCACTACTCAAACTGTTTCTGCAAGAGATGAGTGAAGAGGAGTGAAAGAGAAGAGAGAATGAGAGGGGAGAAGGGGAGAGGAGAGGGGAAGAAAGGAAGGAAGATGAGTGGAGAGTAGGAAGAAGTGGGGAGGGGAGAGGAGAGGGAGAGAGCAAAAAGTGAGAGAAAAAGTCAGGGAGAGAAAGAAGGATGGTGAGGGAGAGAGACAGGAAGTGAGGCAAAGGAAAAAGGGAGAGAGATAATTGGAGAGAGAGAAAAGGGGGGGAGAGAGAGAAATAGAGAGATAGGAAGAAAGTTGGAGAGAGGTAGAGAGAGGGGGAGAGAGAGTGTGAGAGAGGTAAAGGAAGAAGAAGTGAGGGAGAGAGAGAAATAAATGTGGGGTGGACAGGACAGAGAAGTCCAGCCTCAGGTGTACAGGTCAGATTAATATTCTTGCTCGACACCAGTCAGTCTCTCACACTAACTAGGCCATGTGGACTGGGAGACAGAGAGAGCTGTCACAGAGACTCCTGGTGTACCCCACACACTTATACAGATGCTCACACACACAGCGATACAGACACATGCAGACACTCACATGCAACCACACACACACACAGACACACCCACACATTTATGGAGCATATATCCAAGTCTGGCAAGCCAGTTAATCAGACAGACAGATATGCAGGGTCACAGATGACAGGCGTGTGCTCTCACTTGAACACGCTAGCATCACGGAGAAGCCCTGCGTTTCCCAGGGCCCAGTCAGCCAGCAGCATGTGCTGGGTTCCAGCCACCAGCCGGGCTAATGGATATGAAGCACTGTGATCAAGTCGTGGGACAACCTATTAATAAGGCTGGTACACAGGCATGTGTGCACTCATGCATACACACACATACATTCGTACCCACACACATACAGTACTCACTCAGGTTACAGACATGTGGCCCCAGTGGAATGTAAAAAAGAAATAAATGAATGAATGATTGACTAGATGGATTTGTGAATATTTGTCTTTTATACTCCTCCTCTTCTCCCTGTACACCACTTCACTTGAACCGATCATCACCTCCCATGGCTTCTCCTACCACTGCTATGCTGACGACACGCAGCTGTACCTGTTGTTCCCCCCGACTGATCCGGGGGGAACAAACCTCGCCAAAACAGAACTTCTCATCATCCCAGCCAAACCCTCCATCTCCCACAATCTCTCAATCACCCCTTCATCCTCTGCCAGGAACATCAGGGTAACCATGGATGACAAGCTCTCCCTCATGCCCAAGTCGTGTAGATTCACCCTCTACAACATCTGGAAGTTTAGGAGATACCTGTCTGAGCAATCCACCCAGCTGCTGTCCAAGCCCTTGTCCTCTCCAAGTTGGACTACTGCAACTCACTCCTCACTGTCTGGTGGTCCCACCTCTCAAGAGCGCCCGCTCCCAAACCAAGCTCTTCTCCTGTCTGGGCCCCCAATGGTGGAATCACCTCCCCACCTCCATCAGAGATACTGACTGTCTCCCCACCTTCAAGAAAAGGTTAAAGACGCACTTGTTCCGGGAGTACAACGGTACTTAGGAATGGTTCGCTTGACCCGATGTTAGTTTCCTCAAGGATCACAATGACTCTTGCTTAGAGACTTGTTGCTCTTGTGGTTAGTGGTAACTGACTTAAATTTTTGTACTCGCTGTGATATATTGTTTTATTATTGTTGCTTGCTTTTTTTCCACAGGTACACTTGCACTTATAGCAGTTCATGTTGTTTAATTGTAACTTGTTTAACTACATGCTCTTATGGTTCTTCCCTTTGGCACTTATTTTGGTTGTTCACAATGTGTGCTTCATGTTTTGGCTACTCGCAATGTTTTGTGGCTATCTCGTTGTTATGATCAGTGACCTATGCACTTTGTAAAGCTCTCTCTTGGAAGTCGCTTTGGATAAAAGCGTCTGCTAAATGAATAAATGTAAATGTATTATTGTTGCACACTTTTCTACAGGTCTACACTCTTGCACTTTTGAGGTTCATGTTGTTTAAATTGTAATTTGTTTAACTACATGCTCTTATGTTTCTTCCCATTGGAACTTATTTGCTTTTCACAATGTATGCTTCATGATTTGGCTACCCGCAATGTTTTTGGGGCTATCTCGTTGTTTATGATCATTGACCTATGCACTTTTGTAAAGCTCTCTCTTGGAAGTAGCTTTGGATAAAAGCATCTGCTAAATGAATAAATGTAAATATTATGAATGGCTGCTTGGCCTCATACACAGACAAATGTACTACAACTGCAGCCAAATCGGATATAAATAGCTCCTACCACACTCAACACTGAAAACAATGGTCTACCAATTAACCAGTTTAGCCATACAGAGTGTGTGTGTGTGCGTGTGTGTGAGGCTTAGGCCATGATTGATGCGAAAAAAATCCCCAGAGACTTGGTCTGCTTAAAGCCGCTCTCTCTCCAATCACACGGCCTCAGAGAAGAGAGGGACTAACCAGTGAAAGTGTTTATCACCTCTTCATCAAATTACCCACTCCACTGCTCTCCTAATTGTTTATTAACGAACTTAGGAACTTAAGATACAATCACATAATGAACATTTTTTTAGGCTTAAGCAAGTTTTCCCATTAGGAAAAGCAGTCAATTATGTAGGACCTGGACCATCGCCTTGAGGGGATGGCTTTTCTGTCTGTTTGGCTACCTGACTGTTGGAGCTGACTAACCGACTGATTGTCTGACTGTTAGCTAGCTATCTTGATGACTGACTGACTGCTATGCTAGCTAAATAGCCTGATGACTGGTTGATTGTTATGCTAGCTAGTTTACTGACTGACTGATTAAATGACCGATGAGCTAGCTGACTAAATCTCACCCTAGCTGACATTACCTGACAGTTAAGTTAGCTAGCTAGCGACTGTTAAAGGCTTGTCTGATGGCCAAATGTTGTGTTAGCTATGATGTGCTAGGTAGTTTAGTTTGACTAGTCAATACTAAAGATGTTAATCGAATAATGCCCTAATAAACAAGAGACACACTCGTGTGTGAAGCTTTTTAATAATTGGAATCAGGACTGTGAAGCTGTTTATACAAACATAATCAATATCTTACTTGCTACAATAGCTAGGAACTTCTGACAATATAATAGAAAGGTGGAGACACATGAACATAGATGTACATAGAGGCCAATCGTTTGTTGCTCTATGACACAGTGGAGAAATGTGCATGCAATCTGCATAGAATAGGATGTGCTTAGATTTCTGGGCCTTTGCCAAATGGGTGCTAAATTTCACCAAGTGGTTTTGCTTCCAGTCTTAATGCTCTTAGAGCCATCAAACTGATCCCAACCACACATCACTCTATACTATAGGTCACCAGTGTGAATGACTAAATATGACTGACCTGAGGATGAATATGACCTACCTTATTTTCTTTGTTTACATCGTGAACGTGCTCTTGGACATCCTCTCAACCTTTCCGATAATAGTTGACATTTTCTCTTTTGACCCCCCCCCCCCCCCCCCCTTCTCCATCTCTCTCCTGTCAGTCCTTCATGCTAGGCTGGACTTAATGACTTTTTAATGGCTCTATTATACTGTGCGCTTTTAACGATGTACTTACAACCGCTCTAATCATTTTATAGCAATGATGAATGATTTAGAAAAAGGCTAACATTAATTTAATTTACTGCTGTGTCTCACTGTGCCCAGTCTCTTAAAAGGCCTAAGAGAGACCGGCTAAATAAAGAGAGACGTACGGACAAGAGAAGAGAGATAGAGGGGGGGGGGGGGGGGGGAGGGACAGAGAGATGGAGAGAAAGAGAGAGGGGGGATGGAAAGAGACAGAGGGAGAGTGGGATAGACAGAGACGAAGAGATAGAGAGCTATTGCTCACTCAGCACATAGATATTACTATAATTGATGAGTGTAGCTTGTTGTTCCCTCTTATCTGTGATTATGCTGTGTGTAGAACAGGGTGGTGATGTGCTTTGTCCTCAGACATGGTGGCTTTTCAAGCAGACATACCAGGCCCTCCTCACTGCCCTACTCTTCTCCTCTCTGCCCTTCTCTTTTCACCGCCACTGTCCTCACCTCCTTTCTGCACTGTTCTGCTCCTCTTTTCCTCCTGTCCGCTCTTTTCCTCCTCCCCTCCTCTTATATCCTGTCCTCATCTCTTCTCCTCCTCCCCTCATCTCCTCACCTGTTCCCTCCTCAAATCAGTTCAATCACACCCCATCAGACAGGATAAGCACTCTCACTCATGGGTGACTGACTGATGCCTTTTCGCAAATAGGAAATCACATCATACATATGTGATTTATGTATGTATGTCGGTGAGGTGTATAAGTGTATATGTGTATAAGCTACTGGATGACCTAAATTTCCCTTGGGATTAATAAAGTATCCATCCATCCATCAGAAGGTAATACTTGATCACAGCAGACATGAGCAGATCTTTCTCTCCCTTCTATGTTCATCACTCCGATGCTGGCGCTGGAGACCACATGGCGACAGGGACAGATCCGCTGCCTCTCATAGGTGGCCAGGCTGACTCATTACCACCAGTTAGGCTTTGAGGAGGAGGGTGGCAATACAGCCAATGAGAGTCAAGACCAACTCTGTGTAACTGAGGCCTGCAATGGCAGAGAAAGAAGGACAAAGGGTAACACTTTAGAATAATTCTCCGTTGTTAACGAGTAGCTATGCAGGAAGTAATAGGTAGTTCTACATTAACACCGAATTTAATACTAATAACTTATATGGAACCATGATTAACTAAGCAGTAAGTAATAGCGAATTTAGTACAAATGTAGTTCCTTGGTAGGTATTTGATTATTACTAAATAAATATATCCTCATTGAGAACTACTTGTGAACTATGACCAATTAAGAAAGAACTAGAGAGGGTACAATTTCTGGGGAAATTGTAGGGTGTGCTTGCTTGCAGATGGGTCCGTTTATTAACTGCTATTTTTACAACTGATATTTCTGTATATATATTTATGAAGCTCGCATAGATTTAAAATCATAGCCTACATTTGTTGCTGCTCATGTACAATTCAAAATACAAAAAGTGAAGTGTAGCATGTCCCTGTACTTACTGTAAGTCGGTCTGGATACGGGCGTCTGATAAAATGACTAAATGTACTGTAAATGTAGAATGAACTTAACCTATATGACTAAAACGTCACCTTAAGTTTTTCCCTTCTACAGTATTGATATTTTCAAGCATTTATCCCACTCATATTACATTAATTCATTAAGAACCACCTTTGAAACAAGCTGAACCCCCTTGAAACAAGCTTTTCTAAGTACTAGTAACAACGTTCTCACCGGCAGTATTATTAGATGGAATCGCGATTGAAACAGTATCATCTGCTAACTGAAATATGCCCCCAAAAAACGTAAATAAGCTTGACATTTATTTAGGCGGAAATGGCTAATTCAAAAGAAGTTTGCTGGAAGCAATCATTGTCAGTAACAATGCCAAATACGACCATTTGATCTTAGACTAGAGCCCTGCATGGTGGAGAAGCTGACCTCAGTAAATTGTGCTACGAGCAAGCTAGCCTAGCTGCTGTTGCTAGCCAAACTTAAGGGGATTGTTTGACTGCGCCGGAAATTCTTTTGACATCAAGTTTAGGCTGTGGCATTGAAGACAGCGACGCACCACACAAGTTTGAGTTTAAATACATTATTTAATGTGACATTACTTACTGTGCATGCAAGTATTAATTTGCTTAAATGTAACCTACATGTGCTGCTAGTACACCACGGCACGATACGATACTCGCTGGCCAAAAGTCACATTATCTAAGTTCAGCTTTTCAATGCCCTAGTTGCGAAGCTTTATGGCACCAATTTTACGCAATCCCCTTGAAAATGTCTTGCAAATATGTAGTTACAAAAAAACTCAAAGGCAAATCAAAATGTGATTGTTTGTGGACAGTTAATCACATTTGTGGATCTTGATTTACATTTGTGGAAAGGAATTTACATTTGCGGAACATGTTTTACATTTGCGAAACACGTTTTACATTTGCGGAACACGTTTTACATTTGTGGATTGTCCTAAACGCATTTGCAATACTTTTGGCCCCGTTTTGAGCCCATAGTGAGGCTGGAGCAGGAAGTGACACTGTAAGGTGAGGTCACACTGGTCACACAAAGATGATAAATGCAGATTATTATATGCAGACTACCATCATACATAGTTTACCTATCCTATTTTATTTAAAAAATCTGAAATTATATCAGAAGAATGGTCTGGACTGAAGAAATTAATGCGAAGGGGTTTTCTACATGTTAATTTAATTTTAAAAGGGTTTTCAATGGTTAATCACTGTAGAAAACATGTTTAAACGTAACTGCTCTCATCCTCTTGACTGAAAAAGAAAATTGTTTCAATTTAATTATACATTTTATGTTTTCACTAGTCAATTACAAATTACATTACATTTAATGAAGAATTTATGTAAATATTTCCATCTGCATCGAGCCAGTTCAACGTCCATTTCACTAAAATCTCATTTTGTACCCATCTGTGCTCCAGAGTGAGCTAAGACCACAGCAGCCTTCCTGGTCTGTAAGGATTCAGCCTGGATCCAGTGTCACCAGGACATTTAGCTCTCACAGCAGGGTTCTCAATTTAGGACTGATCACACACATTTACATGCACGCAGGCATACAAGCACTGGTTATGAAGATAGGGGAAGAAGAAAGGATGTAATGAGCTATGAACCCATGTTGAGAAAATGAAGAGAAAATGAAGAGAAAATGAAGAGAATATGAAGAGAAAATGTGGCAGCTATGCTGTTGCCGAGTGAGGTGAGTATGCCATCTACTGCTGTTTAATGGTACTATGGCAACTACATTGAGACAACCTAAAAGTCGCTGAGAGGCTGAGGTTGGGCTTGCTTCGTAGCCTGACGCGCTATCAAAAAAGAAAAGATTCTAGATCCCAAAAATGCGTTGACGTAACTTTATTAATAAAAGTATTTAAGTATCTGAACGTTCACAAATTATAGTCAATAGTAATTACAGCGATCTGCGGTCAACAAAAAGTAAGGCAACCCATCCCCCCTCTTCCTCCTTACAAGCCCGCAAGTGCACAGGTGTACAGAAGCTTAACACTAATTGAGAGTTTCACCGCCCATATCCATGTGACTCAATCACACCGCGATCACACAATAATAAACAATAATACAAAGAAATCATTCCTGGCTCCTACAGTTACTGCTGGAGGGAGATACTGTATACACCACAGCTTTCCCTGAGGTGGAGGGTTACGAACAGACTTTGCATGACTTTATGATTCCCAAACCTTTCCACAGTTTTCCTAGCCTGACGTCATACTCATAATTATAGTCAGAATATGAGTCTGATACCGCTCCGTTGGGCTATGAGTATGTGGCGTGTTTCAACCGAACCCGGAAAAAAATGCCTCTTCACTCAATTGGATAGACCTACAACCAATCACAGCAAGTAGGCCTATGGTGTTTGTTGAAAACTAATTCAACCCAAGCGCTCTTTGGTGATGTGGTTGATTACGTTACTGTTGATCATCTGTCCATCATCGTATAAAGCCCGCCCTGACAATTTGATTGGTCCGAACAGCTCTTGTTCGGACATAGTTTTTCCCCAACCGAGCGACCCCAGACCCAACTTCCCGACCAAATTTTTTTGTGGGCGGGTTAAGTTTGGCTGGCACCCAGGCTACTGTTTTCCAGTAAGGACCTGAGAAACAGAAAGAGAGCAAGAAAGAGGGAGAGTGCTCACAATTTGTTAATAGAAAAATAAAACAACATAGAAAAAAAAAGACATTCATTCATTATTTAACCCAGTATCTGATTGCACTATTGCTGTTGACCACTATTGCTGTTGACCACTCATGCTGCTCATTCTTATTCTTATTTTTATATATATTTTATTTTATATTTAAATTGTTTTACATTTACATTTATTCATTTAGCAGACGCTTTTATCCAAAGCGACTTCCAAGAGAGAGCTTTACAAAGTGCATAGGTCACTGATCATAACAACGAGATAGCCACAAAACATTGCGAGTAGCCAAAACATGAAGCACACATTGTGAACAACCAAAATAAGTGCCAAAGGGAAGAACCATAAGAGCATGTAGTTAAACAAGTTACAATTAAACAACATGAACTGCTATAAGTGCAAGTGTACCTGTGGAAAAAAAGCAAGCAACAATAATAAAACAATATATCACAGCAAGTACAAAAATTTAAGTCAGTTACCACTAACCACAAGAGCAACAAGTCTCTAAGCAAGAGTCATTGTGATCCTTGAGGAAACTAACATCGGGTCAAGCGAACCATTCCTAAGTACCGTTGTACTCCCGGAACAAGTGCGTCTTGAGCCTTTTCTTGAAGGTGGAGAGACAGTCAGTGTCTCTGATGGAAGTGGGGAGTTGATTCCACCACTGGGGGGCCAAACAGGAGAAGAGCTTGTGTTGGGACCAGGCGGTCTTGAGCGGTGGGACCACCAGGCGGTTGTCTGAAGAAGACCGTAGGTGACGGGTGGGGGTGTAGGGCTGCAGGAGAGACTTTATGTAGACGGGTGCAGTCCCGTTCACTGCTCGGAAGGTCAATACCAGGGTCTTGAATCTGATACGGGCCATGATAGGTAGCCAGTGGAGAGAGATGAGGAGCGGGGTAACATGGGAGCGTCTGGGTAGATTGTAGACCAGGCGGGCCGCTGTGTTCTGAATCCTCTGAAGAGGGCGGGTTGCACATGCTGGGAGACCAGCGAGCAGCGAGTTGCAATAGTCCAACTTGGAGAGGACAAGTGCTTGGACTAGCAGCTGGGTGGAGTGCTCAGACAGGTATCTCCTGATCTTCCGGATGTTGTAGAGGGTGAATCTACACGACCGGGAAACCGCAGCAATGTGGGCCGTGAGGGAGAGCTCGTCGTCCATGGTAACCCCAAGGTTCCTGGCAGAGGATGAAGGGGTCACCGTCGCAGATCCCAGGGTGATTGAGAGATTGTGGGAGATGGAGGGTTTAGCCGGGATGATGAGAAGTTCTGTTTTGGCGAGGTTCAGCTGGAGGTGGTGCTCGGTCATCCAGGCGGAGATGTCTGTGAGGCAGGCCTCAATCCTAGCTGAGATCCCCGGATCTGTCGGGGGGAACGACAGGTACAGCTGCGTGTCGTCAGCGTAGCAGTGGTAGGAGAAGCCATGGGAGGTGATGATTGGTCCAAGTGAGGTGGTGTACAGAGAGAAGAGGAGGGGTCCAAGGACGGAGCCCTGTGGGACACCAGTGGAGAGCTGGCGAGGGCCTGACAGTTTGCCTCCCCAGGAAACCTGGTAGGATCTTCCCGACAGGTAGGATGAGATCCACTGGAGTGCAGTGCCAGTGATGCCCATCTCAGAAAGTCTGGCGAGCAGGATCTGGTGGTTAACCGTATCAAACGCTTTATTTATAACGTTTTATTCTTAGATTGTTTACTTCTTAGGAATAGTTAAACTTCTGTATCTTTACTTAATTTAAGATTCGTATATGTTTAGTGTTTGCACCTCCCTGCCACAGTAAATTCCGTGTTTGTATAACATACATGGCGAATAAACCGAATTCTGATTCTAAATACAATATTGTAAGTCAAGTGAAGTTGAGACTGAAACAATGTTGTTGCTTCACTGCCAAAAATGAAAAACTTCCCACAGTTATCTGCTAATATTTAAAGATTTCAATAATTGGGCGGAGCTGGTTCATGCACGAAACTCAGAGACCTTAGCATCTTGTCATATCATGCAGTCGGGGCACACCTTCTTAAAAGGGCGGGCTATTGAAACAGGATATCACTGCACTCTGTATTGCTTAGTGCGACACAGGATGCTCTCTGTTTCAATCGTCTGTTTCTCGTGTCAATCGCTATGTCCGATCGATCTGGTTCCGAGATGGTGTGAGTAAAATGTTTTAGGTGAGGACGTTGATTTGGTTAAATTCTGCTGTGTGGTTCTGACTCTTTGAGAACCGCTTGGTCGAGTGTGGGAATGTGGCCGTGATTCTACGGGACACCGATCCCAGGCTGACCAAAACTCTGACTGTGGCCGAATTCGTGGTGGCATTTGGGTTTTTTGGTGGCGCCGTTTGCGAAGGTTTCCCTGAGAGGCACGTCGAACTGGACACGTGTCTGGCCATCACGCAGACCTGTCGCTTTCCTATGGGGCTGCCCTGTCTACGAGTGTCACATGAGTTTTCCGCAAAAGCTTCCTCTGTCGTATTCTGTGTGCAGTTCTTTCTCCCTTTCTACTGGGCTGTGCCCTCACACTGTGTCCTCCAAGTGGGTGGTCCTCTGCACGATATGTAACCTGGTCTAGAGGCATGGAGCGTTGCTCGTTCGACAGATTCCACAAATGTTGTATGTCTATTTCATAAAGGGGATATACCTATATGCGCGTTCCCTAATTGTAAATTAATTCACGTTTGCAGTCAGTGCTCAGATAGCATCCGAGGTCGACCTGCCCGCGTCGGTTCCGACCAACGGGCAAGGCCATGAAATGATTAAACATCCTTCCATCCCCGTTGACATTGGTCATCTCTCTGAACCCCCAAGCGGACACCCTAACCAATGTTTCGTGACCTATCTCCTCACTGGGTTGCGTGAGGGATTTATGGCTGGGTTGAGTTGTCTGCCCACTGTCACTCATATGTGTTCTAACCTGCAATCTTCTCTCAGGGAGCCCGGCGTGCCGACGAGTTAAGCCAAGGAATCTGGCAAGGGGTATCTGTTGGGGGGTTCACAAGTCGCTGTTTCCCGTGTTCCTGTTAGTCCCATTGGCTTGGCTACCCGTAAATATTCTGGGAAGAAATGATTGATCGTGGACCTGTCCACCCCGATACTCAGGTCCCTAGCATTAATAGCCTGATTCCGGCCAAACCTTATTCTCTGTTTTATGCCGATAACGATCAGAATAGCGATATTTAGTTAATCAACGGGCAAGTGTGGGCGCCTGGCTTGGGACGGCTGTTGTCACCGACCCGTTCAAAGTGATGCCCCTTCACCTGTCGCCAGGGCCGGCCCAAGGCATAAGCGAACTAAGCGCCTGCTTAGGGCCCCCGTGGCCACCAGAGGGCCCCCAAGAGCACATTAAGTTTCTTCAATTAAACGCTGCACCAAAAATGAACATTGTGTAATAAACGCCGCCCCAGAAATACGGTAGGAGTAGCATGTCCTGAAATACCTAGTAGCAGCATGTAATTTTAATGAACATTATCTTGTGTTGCACTAGGGGTCCACTGTTTAGACATTTAGTTATTTAGCAGACGCTCTTATCCAGAGCGACTTACAGTAAGTACAGGGACATTCTCCCCGAGGCAAGTAGGGTGAAGTGCCTTGCCCAAGGACACAACATCATTCGGCACAGCCTGGAATCGAACCTGTAACCTTCAGATAACTAGCCCAACTCCCTAACCGCTCAGCCACCTGACTGCCACTGTTAGCTAGATACGTTTCAAATATAACATCAACATACCTTACTTAGCAAATTACTATAGCTAGCTAGAGACTAGCTGTCGGCATTAGAAGGGAAGTTTACGAAAAAATAGCCAGAAAACGAATAGCAGTCTAGACTATTGCTAACGCCTGTCTAGATTATCTATTGAAAGAACTGGAGAAGCAGGTGCTCTTGCGTTAGCAAGCTAAACTAGTTTACAGGCTACAGTAGGTAGTCTAGGTGTTTTCGCTATCTAGCTGTTCTTGCATTCCTTGCAAATCAGCCTTAATAAAAAGCAGATGAGATAGAGCTAGCTAGTCTAACTAACATTGACATTTGTTCGTTGCTTAATCGGTGATTTAGTGTTCAAACTGTCTAAGAACATTTAATGTAGCGAACTAACACGTTAGCATGTTCACGCAGCTATCCTAGAATACCGTATTTCTTCGATTAAACGTCACCCTCAAATAAACGCCGCCCTCGAATAAACGGCGCACCAAAAATGAACAATGTGTAATAAATTGAAATTTAATAGAAGAAATACAGTAATTAAGAAAAAATAATAACAATTGGCGACGCCGAGGGGCCCCCAAATAAATTCTGCTTAAGGCCCCATAAAGACTTGGGCCGGCCCTGCCTGTCGCAGTGGCACCTGTTCGGAATTAAATGGCGATAGCGGATGTATTTCTATGCTTGTCTGGTTTGGCTGTCGTAGCAGTTGCCAGTTGAGGTGCCGGTTGAGGTGCCGAGCCAGTTGAGGTGCCGAGCCACCTCAACTGGCCCCTCTCGACGCGGAGGAGCAGCGGTTCTACTCTGAGCCCCTCCCGGATGACCGAGCTTCTCACCCTATCTCTAAGGGAGAGCCCGGACACCCTGCGGAGAAAACTCATTTCGGCCGCTTGTAATCGCGATCTCGTTCTTTCGGTCACTACCCACAGTTCGTAACCATAGGTGAGGGTAGGAACGTAGATCGACTGGTAAATAGAGAGCTTCGCCTTTCGACTCAGCTCCTTCTTCACCACGATGGACCGATGCAGAGCCCGCATCACTGCGGACGCCGCACCAATCCGCCTGTCGATCTCGCGCTCCATCCTTCCCTCACTCGTGAACAAGACCCCGAGATACTTGAACTCCTCCGCTTGGGACAAGATCTCCTCCCCGACCCGGAGATTGCACTCCACCTTTTTCCGGTCGATAACCATGGCCTCAGATTTGGAGGTGCTGATTCCCATCCCAGCCGCTTCGCATTCGGTTGCGAACCGCTCCAGTGAGAGCTGGAGGTCACGGCCCGATGAAGCCAACAGGACCACATCATCCGCAAAAAGCAGCGACCCGATCCTGAGGTCCCCAAACCGGACCCCCTCAACGCCCTGGCTGCGCCTAGAAATTCTGTCCATATAAGTTATGAACAGAATCGGTGACAAAGGGCAGCCCTGGCGGAGTCCAACCCTCACCGGGAACAAGTTCGACTTACTACCGGCAATGCGGACCAAACTCTGGCACCGGTCGTACAGGGACCGAACAGCCCCGATCAGGGAGTCCGGTACCCCGTACTCCCGGAGCACCCCCCACATGAGCCCCCGAGGGACACGGTCGAACGCCTTTTCCAAATCCACAAAACATGTGTAGACTGGTTGGGCGAACTCCCATGCACCCTCCAGAACCCTGCCGAGGGTATAGAGCTGGTCCACAGTTCCACGGCCAGGACGAAAACCACATTGCTCCTCCTGAATCCAAGGTTCGACAATCCGACGGACCCTCCTCTCCAGCACCCCTGAATAGACTTTCCCAGGGAGGCTGAGGAGTGTGATCCCCCTAAAGTTGGAGCACACCCTCCGGTCCCCCTCCTCCTAATAACGTTCAGTATTTCATGTTTCATGTATTGCATGCTTAATATTCACAAATTAATGTTTTTTCTGGCGGCTGGCCGGGCGTGGATTACAGCAGCACGCGGACCATCAACGTTGAGGCCGTGCCTCAGTTGGGTCGTTGAGGCCGTGCCTCAGTTGGGTTACGAGGCAGTGCCTCAGTTGGGTCGTCGAAGCTGTGCTTCTGTGGGAATTTCACGGTCACTCAATCACAATAGACACAGCTTAGGGGCATTGTCTGCTCCGAGCTACACTTGCTTAGGTTAAGCATGGCTAAAAAGACACTCATTCAAAAATAGGTACTGCACCTCCATGCGGTGCGTTGGCAATGGCGACACGCACACCTCAGTTCACATTTCATATCACAATCAAGGGGATCCACATACACACAGCAGTCTCATACATTTTTCTCGTCTGGTATGTGGTTCTGTGTTGGGGAATGCGTTTGCTGCTCTCTGCTCGGATGTCGAGACAGTGTCTCCGTTCGGTGCAGCACGGAGCCGCTGCGAGCAGAACCAATTATGCCAAAACATGTATTGTATCGGGTGTAATAAAGTATCAAGTAATCACTACTACTGAGTCCTTCTGCCTGAATCGGACGGAGCTGGTTCATGCAGGAGACTCCGAGACCTTAGCGTGTCACTAGCAGCTCGTCATATCACGCAGTCGGGGCACACCCTCTTAGCAGGGAAGGCTATTTAAACAGGATATCACTGCACTCTGCATTGCTTACTGTGACACAGGATGCTCTCTGTTTCAATATACTGTCTGCTGCCTCCGCCTCCCCGGCCTCCACCTTTTGATTCTGTGTTTCCTTTCGTAAGGGGAATGCATTCGCTGCTCTCTGCTCGGATGTCGAGATGGTGTCTCCGTTGGGTGCGGCAGGGAGCCGCTGTGGAACCATTATTCCAAAACATGTATTGTATTGTGTGTAATAAAGTATCAAGTAATCACTACTACTGAGTCCTCCTGCCTGAACCTAGAAGAGAAAATATGTATTATTTTGGGTGTAACATAGGAATGATTAAACTTGCATTAGATTCTGTGTTAGCCTTGCATAATGTAAGAGAACACCTCACACTAAATCAAACAGTAGAAACAAACTGAAACTAGAGAGGGTACAATTTCTGGGGAAATTGTAGGGTGTGCTTGCTTGCGTCGGTTAGACAGGGGTCCGTTTTTGAATGACATTTTTACAACTGATTTCTGTATATTTTATATGAAAATGCATAGTTATTATTTATAAAGATTAAATAGATTTAAAAGAATTTTTTTTTGCTGCTCATTTACAACTGAAAATACGAGTGAAGTGTAGAATGAAATAGATGTCTTCTCATTTCCCCTGCAAGAGGCAGCCTCATCGTTGAATCAAAACGAATACATTTGGCAGACCGGTGTAAAAATTGACCTAATCTCTATGATTTAAACGTCATTTTAAGTTTTTCCCTTCTTGTGATATTTTCAGGCATGTAGCCTACTCATTGCATTAATTAATTAATTAATAAAGAACCCCCTTTGAAGATTATTCTACGACGTTACCCGGCAGTAGAAGATGGAATCGCGATTCCAACAGTACCATCTGCTAACTGAAAATATGCCCCCCAAAACGTAAATAAGCTTGACATTTATTTAGTGGAGAATCGCTCATTCATAAAAAGCTCACTGGTAGCGACCATTGTCAGTAACAACGCAAAATGCGATATAGCCCTGTGTGGAGAAGCTGCCCCGGTAAATTGTACTATTACGGTACAGTACTAGTAGACTACTTGGTAGCGATTGCGTTGGTTGAATTGGATTTAACGTTCCGTTGTACGGTTTAGGCTGAAATTAATTATTTTCATGAACAGATTGACAACGTTTAGGCTGTGGCAATGAAGTTCAGGTTAGTAGTTAGATAGACTTTTGATTTAAGTAAGGAGAGTGCCGAACATGTTCTGTCGCCGTTTGACTTCCTAAACAGCTGTGTACTGTAGATGTTTTTGTAGTGTCTCGCGTAAGCTACAGCGTTGCAGTTAGCTACACTGGTTTGAAACCACAGGTAATGGTAATTTCACCAACAAATCGTTTACTAATGTCAGAATAAATCCTACAACGAAAATTTATTTGTGAGGAATGTTTATTTTAACGATTGAAAACAGATACGTCATAGACCACTGTAGTATGTGTTGCCCGGGCAACACAGGCTAATGTCATGATGCTAATATTTCAGTGAAATAGTAGACTACTGTTTCCGAAAGTAGATGTACTTCCTTAATAATATCAGCTTATATTGTACATTACACATCCCAATTGTGTGTCATATCACAAAGTAAAATTAGTAAATAGTTATCACCCTGGCCTCTTTGCTTGTGGCGTTTCTGCAGCTGCCTTGCAGTAAAGCAGTTAGCTTAGCTATCTCCCAGAAGTTAACGAGCTGCTAAACTAATGTTCTGCTAGAGGTAGTCACGCGAGTTTTCGTGACGTTAGTGACGTTAGTAACGTCAGTGACTGTGGCTAGCAAATTAGCCACCGTTAGCTTCACTTTTCGCCACAAAAACTTAACCTAAGCCTAAACCATGCAACGGAACGTAAATCCCAATAGAAGCAACTCAATGGGTACCAAGACGAAACTTTTGACACCTAGGTTGTCTATGTAGGCCAAATATTGACTGAGTTTTATGGGGGCAAAAAGAATAATAAAAATAATAATATATATGTGAGAGAACAAAGGTTGTGCCCTTGCCGAAGGCAAAGCACACCCAACTAGAGAGGGTACAATTTCTGGGGAAATTGTAGGGTGTGCTTGCTTGCGTCAGTTGCACAGGGGTCCGTTTTTGAATGACATTTTTACAACTGATATTTCTGTATATTTGATATAAAAATGCATACTTATTATTTATAAAGATTACATAGATTTAAAAGATTTTTTTTTTGCTGCTCATTTACAACTGAAAATACGAGTGAAGTGTAGAATGAAATAGATGTCTTCTCATTTCCCCTGCAAGAGGCAGCCTCATCGTTGAATCAAAACGAATACATTTGGCAGACCGGTGTAAAAATTGACCTAATCTCTATGACTTAAACGTCCTTTTAAGTTTTTCCCTTCTCGTGATATTTTAAGGAATTTAGTCTACTCATATTGCATTCATTCATGAATAAAGAACCCCCTTTGAAGATTATTCTACGACGTTACCGGCAGTAGAAGATGGAATCGCGATTCAAACAGTACCATCTGCTAACTGAAAATATGCCCCCAAAAACGTAAATAAGCTTGACATTTATTTAGTGGAAAATCGATTTCATAAAAAGCTCAGTGGTAGCGATCATTGTCAGTAACAACGCCAAGTGCGATATAGCCCTGTGTGGAGAAGCTGCCCCGGTACTACGGTACAGTACTAGACTACTCCTGTGTTCGTTCGTCTTGGTAGCGATTGCGTTGGTTGAATTGGATTTAACGTTCCGTTGTACGGTTTAGGCTGAAATGAATTATTTTCATGAACAGATTGACAAAGTTTAGGCTGTGGCAATGAAGTTAAGGTTAGTAGTTAGATAGACTTTTGGTTTAAGTAAGGGGAGTGCCGAACATGTTCTGTCGCCGTTTGACTTCCTACAGCTGTGTAGATGTTTTTGTAGTGTCTCGGGTAGGCTACAGCGTTGCAGTGAGCAACACTGGTTTGAAACCACAGGTAATTATAATTTCACCCACAAATCGTTTACTTGTAATGTAATGTCATAATAAATCCTACAACAAAAATGTATTTGTGAGGAATGTTTATTTTAACGATTGAAAACAGATGCATCATAGACCACTGTAGTATGTGTTGCCCGGGCAACAGAGGCTAATGTCATGATGCTAATACTTCAGTGACATAGTAGACTACTGTTTCCGAAAGTAGATGTACTTCCTTAATAAAATCAGCTTATATTGTACATTACACGTCACAATTGTGTGTCATATCACAATGTAAAATTAGTAAATACTTCTCACCCTGGCCTCTTTGCTTGTGGCGTTTCTGCAGCTGCCTTGCAGTAAAGCAGTTAGCTTAGCTATCTCCCAGAAGTTAACGAGCTGCTAAACTAATGTTCTGCTTGAGGTAGTCACGTGAGTTTTTGTGACGTTAGTGACGTAAGTAGCGTCATTGACTGTGGCTAGCAAGTTAGCCACCGTTAGCTTCACTTTTCGCCACAAAAACTTAATTTCCACTTAACCCTTGTGTTATCTTCGGGTCATTCTGACCCATCAGTCATTGTGACCCACCTTCGTATTGCGACAGATTTACCGCATACAAAGACAAAGTGAAGCATATTCTTTTAACCGTTGGGCTGTCTCAGACCCCCCACATTGCAAAGGTTAAAAGAAAATTATTTTAATTTGTTTTTGTATTGGGTAAAATCGGGTAAACACAACGGTGGTTCGTTATGAACCTTTGGGTCATGTGACCCGAAGGCAGCACGAGGGTTAAACCATGCAACGGAACGTAAATCCCAATAGAAGCAACTCAATCGCTACCTAGACGAAACTTTTGACACCTAGGTTGTCTATGTAGGCCAAATATTGACTGAGTTTTAGGGGGGCAAAAATAATAAAAATAATAATAATATATATGTGAGAGAACAAAGGTTGTGCCCTTGCCGAAGGCAAAGCACACCCAATAATAATAATATATATGTGAGAGAACAAAGGTTGTGCTCTCGCCGAAGGCTTGAGCACACCCAATAATTGTATAAAATATTTTACGTTTTGGATTATATTGTATATACTGTATATTGATTGCATACATAACTAGAAAGGTACAATTTCTGGGAAAATTGTGAGCTGATCTTGCGCCGGTTGCAGCCGGTTCTTTTCCTTTCTTTTTTTTACTATATCAACTCCAAAACTATTGTTGAAACTAAACTGAGGGGGTCAGATGGCTGAGCGGTTAGGGAGTCGGGCTATTAATCAGAAGGTTTCCGGTTTGATTCCTGGCCGTGCAAAATTACGTTGTTTCCATGGGCAAGGCACTTCACCCTACTTGCCTCGGCGGAATGTTCCTGTACTTACTGTACGCTCTGGATACGAGCATCTGATACATGACTAAATGTAAATATATCCAAACATTTAGGGAATTTTCATGGGTGTACTTAACTGATATTTCTGTATAATTTGTTTGGATAATATACAGTTATTAATGGGGGGAACATTTTTATGTTATGCAACGCATTTATACCTCTCGAAATTTCAGAAATGAAATATTGTAAGCCATTTTATTGAGTGGGCTGTTATAATGTTAGTGTTACGTCTGGACCAGCGACTCCACGTCTACGCTCAGATTCACCGGAATACTAATGGCGGCGTTGTCCAGTGCTGATTACGTGCTATTGCGCACACCTGTGTTTTTTGTTCACCTGTATCTAATCTTCGTTAGCAGAGAATATAACCTGGGTTTTTCTGAGACTTGGTTGTAGGTTATTATGCATTACACTTTACTGACTTCTCATGTCAGATGTATTTTTGTTTATTCAGAGTTATGTGCCTCCATTATCGTAATTCTCTTGAGGGTCATTAAAAGAACCATCGAAACTACATTTGCCTCCTAATTTCCGACCAATACCGTAAAAGTTAGGCAGGATTTAGAAAAGGGGGACTTTGATTGTGAAGGAGGAAGTCTCTAATTATTATAAATGATAAGCCTTCAAGAACAACTCTTGGATACAATGTTGTGAATCCAATGATCATAACAGCCCCCGCCCATGCCGTCATCTACTTTTATTAGGCCTACCTTCATAAATAGTTTAGACTTATTTGTAAAATAGTTGCTATTAGTCATATCATATGATTAGTTTCGTGCGTGTAAATATGCAAAATTCAATTAGTTATGTTTATCCGCTTTACAAAACATATTTTACCATAACAATTATTGTCATTGTTGTCATGACATGACAATTGCTCTTACCAGTCGACACACAAACACCCATGTGAAGATAATATACTTCATAGAATTCATTGACATTTTTGTCATCATTTTACACATAATTATAGACTGTATATAAACTATACACATTTTGCTAGACATATCTTATTTAGGCTACATTAACCTAGTCTGAATGACAGACTTTTGCAAGGGAACCGTTGCGACATCTGTTAATAGAAAGGCGAATTGTAGCCTTGCAAGGCAGGGGAAAAATGGACGAATGCGCAATGGGCTATACCAGGGAATGTCTGATAAGGGGAGAACTTCCACTCGGGAAAACCTCCGACTTCTGAACTAGTTGCAGTTCCACTGTAGTTCCATATGAGGGCGCTCACGGGCAAGTGCAGAATGAATGGAGGTCTATGGAGCTATACCCTTCAAAATCAACTTTTCTCAGGATATAATTTTTTGTCTAGTAATTTGAATGTTGCATTCGAAAGGGAAGGCAAAGAAAATACACACTGCTGGGTGTTAGATTTTTTTAAAGTCGCTTTTTTGTTCTAAAAAGCCTTTTAAAATGTCAATGACGTTATACACATCGTACGGCCAGAGATACTGCTTTACGGCATACAAAACATACATACAAAATGATAGGCAAATACAAGTGCCAGCAACCCAAAAAAAAAGTTGCTAAGGACAAAAAAAGAACTTGGGTGAAAAAGTCCACCTTAACATTCTCCGAGAATGCCCATAGACGGGCTCAGACATTCTGGTTCCGCTTCGGATGCCATCAAGCGGGATCTTTGGTTGTAATCAGTCCTTCACTAACCAATCAGCATTCATTAGCAGAATGATAGCGTGTTATGGGCAACAACGACTCACCCTGTAAGAAATCGAAAGGACATAAGTACTCGTTCATTCAACTTTCGACTAATAATCCATGTTGAACTTGCAAAAACTACAATCAAATCTGAGATTTCTCAACGACAATCAGGTGAAAGAGACACATTTAGCCGTCTAGCTCCATAGCCTCCCATTCATTTTGCACTTGCCCGCGATCACCCTCAGTGGAACTCTGGTGGAACTGCAACCAAATTTGTTACAATGGGGCTTAATAGGGAGTGAACCAAAGACTTATATACAGTAGACACGGTAAGCCTGCTCTTTAAAGATGGCGTCCCCATTCATTTCTATGAAAAGTGCTCAGTGGCGCAGTGAGGCAGGCGAGAGCACGAAACGGACCGCACCATCTTTCCAGAACCGACTCGTCCGGTCTTGCGCAGAACAGTGGCTTGCCTTGTTCCCAGCTCCGAGACTCGTGCATGCTTGCAACTAGCTGTACACATCATACTTTGCGGCATCTGGTCGCGAGCGTGTGAGCTAAGCAGACCCTCACCCCTTGGCTTGAGGCAACGGCCCCGTTGGATGTAGGTGGTATTGCATTTCCGATTTGCCACCCAACTCGTCCGGTCGTTTTTATTCTAATAACTCCAGTCAACATATCCAAAACGATGTCCCCCAATAATTGTTCGATTCTCGAACCTGGCTCAGACTACTAGCTTTTTCATAGAATAATTTTTCCCGATTTAAATTTGAAATCAATTCGAAATGGGTAAACTAGCACCCCATTAATTGCTCACTTCAAGAAAAGTTGCCTGGAAATGTGCTTGCGGATACGAACAAGGCACAAGCACAAAAGGGAACATTAGCTGATCGCTGATTCACCTGAGCTGAATGAGCACAAGGAGAAACTGCTTGATAATCTACAGTTCGCTTGCCTTGCTGTAGCCAGTTTTACAAATGGTTGCACACAGGCTTGCTGTGTCTACTGTATATAAGTCTATGGAGCTATGGCATTGCAGTAGAGTCAGAACATTTGTAGAATGGGGCAAAAGTCCGATTAAGAATCAGATACATGATGCAAACTCAAAATCAATGCTTTCACTGTATACTATAGTATTAGCTTCACTTGGTTTTTAGTGATACAAGCCCGTTGGGTTACTTACCTTTACACTTTACACCTTTACACAGTAACTAAAACAACAACAATCTTACGATACGGGACAACCGACACGGTTGACAAACATTATCCCTCTGAATCAACGAGGACCAGCACACCTGTGTCTTATCAATAGGCGCCCCCCATATAACCACAGTAGGAATACTCCATCGTTGTCCACCGGGTGTCGTTTCTTCACTTAACGATTAAACAAATTGTTTTACCTTTCAAACTGAAATTGCCTCCAACAAACCGGCTTGTTATGGGTACCTCTTATGACAATACAAATAAAATATTCGTAATGGAGCCCGAAATAATAACCCTTCTTCTTAATAGAACTGCTGAGAAGGTGATTGGCTGCAATCTGCCTACCCTCGAGGACCTGCACACCTCGAGGACCCTGAGGCGAGCGAGGAAGATTGTGGCCGACTCCTCCCACCCTGGACACTCCCTGTTTGAGTCACTCCCCTCCGGCAGAAGGCTGCGGTCCATCAGGACCAATACCACACGCCACAAAAACAGTTTCTTCCCTTCCGCTGTTGGCCTCTTCAACAAGGCTAATAACACATTGCTTTTTGCACTGCATCACAAAATTGTATCTTGTACCATTTGTATTTTTTGTAAATTTTGTATTATTGGTATTTTTATATTGTAAATTACGGCAACTTACATTTCATTTTATATTCTATTGTATATTTTACTTTAATTCTAATTCCACTTAGTATTGCTAGTTATGTACCCTTAGTATAGTTAGTCCTCATATTTAAATTTAAGATTCCTATATGTTTAATGTATGCACCTTCCTGCCAAAGCAAATTCCTTGTCTGTGCAACCTTTCATGATTCTGATTTGGTTCCTATGGACCGATGGTAGAGGTCTATTCCTGATTGTGCCTTATTTTGAGGCAGGCACCAGTAAGCATAGCTTACTGATTGGTCTTTCCAGTGTGTTTGTTTTGATCTTGAGGAGTACACTGCACACTAACCCTTTGTATCCAGGGCGTGTCTCAAGGACCTTTGCCATGAACCAGGATCCATGGGGCGCATTAGAGTCTATGATTAAAACAATGTCTCCTTTCGTTACATTTCTTCTGGTTCTATGACATCGCTGTCTTTCCTGGAGAAGTGGAAGATACTCCTTCACCCATCTGGCCCAGAACAGATCTGAGATGTACTGGACTTGCTTCCAACGGCGTCTAGCATACAAGTCATGCGGTTTGAATATGCCGGGTGACAGAACAGGCTGGATCTTGAGCTGAAGAAGGTGGTTAGGGGTAAGAGCTTCCAAATCACTTAGGTCGTTTGAGACAGTTGTTAGTGGGCGACTGTTCAGAATCGCTTCCACCTCACACATGACAGTTGAGAGGCCTTCATCATCAAGATATTGTTGTTTAGTGAGGATAACAGAGTTTTCTTGACCAGACGTATTCATCTTTCCCATATTCCACTGTGATGGGCTCCATACGGTGGATTAAAGGTCCACTTCACATTCCCTTGCTGAAGGACTTGGTTGAGATTCCATTCTTTTAAACCCTCCTTCAGTTCCTTTTCTGTGGAGATGAAATTCGTCCCATTGTCAGATCTTATTTCAGCTACTTGGTCTATTCTACTGATAAAACGTCTAATCGCATTAATACAAGAATCGGTATCTAATGAATGAGCCACCTCTAAATGTACTGCTAGCAAGGTAAGCAAAAATGACTATCGTTTTACAATGTTCCTTCCTAATTTTACTTCTATTGGCCCGAAGTAGTCGACCCCCACGTGTGTGAATGGTGGCAAGTCTGGTGTTACCCTGTCTTTGGGTAAATCCACCATCTTTTGTTCCCCAGCTGTGGCAAGTAGACGTCGGCATACAGTAATGTTGTAGTCAAGACCACCTAAACCGAGATCAAGTCATGACCAAGACCAGAGTGTATCGAGACTGAGACAAGACCAAGACTTTGAGAGGTCGAGACCGAGTCAATACCAAGACCAAGGCAGGGCGAGACTGGGTCAAGACCAGACCACTCAAAATACACAAGCAGTAGGGTTTGACTAGGTAATAAGTTAGATTTGATCTGTAACTGTATTTGAACAATAAATTAGCACTCTTAACCCTTGTGTTATCTTCGGGTCATTCTGACCCATCAGTCATTGTGACCCACCGTCGTATTGCGACAACATTACCGCATACAAAAACAAAGTGAAGCATTCTCTTTTAACCGATGGGCTGTCTCAGACCCCCCACATTGCGAAGGTTAAAAGAAAATTATTTGTATTTGTTTTTGTATTGGGTAAAATTGGGTAAACACAACGATGGTCCGTTATGAACCTTTGGGTCATGTGACCCGAAGGCAGCACAAGAGTTAAAGTAGTGCCGTGTGCTTATGGCCAGGCAAAACAGCCTATGTTTTTTTTCTTCTTTTTCTGTCTCTGCTTTCACATCTGTCTCTCACCCAAGTGAAGGAGCGCGGTACCGCAGCGTTTAACTTAACATTATGAAGTCGGGAGAGGTATGCAGCTGACATCAATAAACGTTGATGTAACATAACTTTATATTCATCATTAGCTACATTGCTTTATGTGGCCTGGCTCGTTATCACAAATAAAATCTGGCAAGCAACTGAAACTAACGCCCTGAAACATACAGTATGTTACATACCTAATACTAGCTAAATCTCTTTGTGTAATGGGGGAAAAGATTTCTGAAGAGTTTTGGTACAGAGGCACATTGCAAACGTTAGGTAGCTAGGCTAGCTTTGCTACATTTACATTTATTCATTTAGCAGACGCTTTTATCCAAAGCGACTTCCAAGAGAGAGCTTTACAAAAAAATTGCATAGGTCAATGATCATAAACAACGAGATAGCCACAAAATACTTTGCAGGAATCCAAAACATGAGCATACACTGTGATAAGCAACCGAGTGCCTATGGGCATGAGAAACATAAGAGCAAGTAGTTAAACAAGTTACAAATTAAACAACATGAACCAAAAGTGCTGGTGTGACAATGTCATGGAGTTGGTCTAAAAATGTGAGGATGTGGTTTGTGTTGTATGGACCTAACTTGGCATGGCGGTGGAGGAAACCATTCTGCGTAATTGCGGCACACATTGTGATCGACCACGTTGGGCCGGAACATTCAGCTCTGTGGCTGATTATGTTTCTCCCTCTTCTTCTAACCTTTGTCAGGTTAACCCTTGTGTTATCTTCGGGTCATTCTGACCCATCAGTCATTGTGACCCACCGTCGTATTGCGACAAATTTACCTCCTACAAAAACAAAGTGAAGCATTTTCTTTTAACTGTCGGGCTGTCTCAGACCCCCCACATTGCAATGGTTAAAAGAAAATAATTGTTATTTGTTTTTGTATTGGGTAAAATTGGGTAAACACAACGGTGGTTCGTTATGAACCTTTGGGTCATGTGACCCGAAGGCAGCACAAGGGTTAAACCCAGCCTCATCTATGTATGGAAGGGAGTTCCTGAGCACAATAGTGATGGGTCGTTCGCGAACAATCTGGCTCTAAGAGCCGGCTCTTGAAGGTGAACAACAAGAGCTGGCTCGCATATCTGAAGAGCCGACTCTATTTTTAATAGATTAATACAGCCTATAAAAACTAAATGATTATGAAATAATGAATTTTAATTGTATTTAAAATAATTGACTAATTCAAAGAACAAAAAAATACTTGTAGGCTTAAAGGCGCACACGATCATCCTCACATTCTGTTCCTGTCAATCCTGCATGAGGGAGGGCCGAGCCAACTCACACACAGTCAGAGAGTAGTCAAAACTCGGAGGAGAGCCATGACAAATCAATGCATTTTTAAAGATATGTGGTTACGGTCGAGTATGATTTCATAATTTAATTCGAATTGTTTTCACACCCATCATAGTCAAATTCATAGTTAAAACATGTATTTTTTAAAGATGCAATGTTATCAATTAAAGGAGCCGGGGCTAAACATCCATGGTCTGAGTTAGTTTCCGCGCCAAAAGAAAATACATGCAAACATGTTAATTGGAGAGTCCAACCCCAAAAAATCACACCATAAGAAAAACAGAAATTTCACACAAATAAAAACAAAAATAATCAAACTTGGGTGCAACTACACAGCAAATGTTAATGGCGGAGAAACTCCGTAAGACCAAAGAGGTCCTCCCGATGTAGACAGGGATAAACCCTCAAAGTCAGTCAGTGCATTACATCAATAAAAAAACAAAAAAAAACACATAACACAAATCAAATACACGCTACTCAGGACAGCCCCGGTATCGGTCACCAGCTAGTCCAGCCAGACTAGTTAGACCTAGCCTCGTCCCCCCACGATAATAGGCCAGTAGTAGCAAAATCGACGGAGCAGGGAGCAAACGCAGCAAAGCAGCAGCCGACGTTTCTGTAAATGAAGTGAATAAGTTACCCCACGGCACTACCATATAATGGACCTACCCGCTAGCAGCGGTAACATACCCGCAGAGCAGTCCACACTCCTTCACCCGGTCCCAGATAGGTTTGGAAATAGATGGAGATCCAAGTCAAGTCTCTGACGACTTCGTATGCCAAAATCTTTGATCAACAGCCCAACACGTTTTACACTGCGTTGTAGAATGGTCATGCTTCACACCTGGCTGTTTAAATGGGCTTGGCTGATATGGGCGGAGCTAGTAATTAAAATAGCTCCCTCTATCACATATGAATAGGAATTAATGCCAGATTGCATCAGCATCCATTTGAAAACTCTCTGAAAAACAAGAACATTGAAATTTACAGTAGGCCTATTGTAATACGTATAGGCCTTTTGCTATATAAATGTACATGTACATTTAGTCATTTAGCAGACGCTCTTATCCAGAGCGACTTACAGTAAGTACAGGGACATTCCCCCCGAGGCAAGTAGGGTGAAGTGTCTTGCCCAAGGACGCAACGTCATTTGGCACGGCTGGGAATCGAACTGGCAACCTTCAGATTACTAGCCCGACTCCCTCACCGCTCAGCCACCTGAATGTAGATTTAGTGTGAAGTGCCTTTGTACTTTACGTATACAGTCAATACTGTAGTAGTTTGTTTGAACAAAAAAGCTTTTTCTATACAACATCTCTAACTGTACTGTATCCACATTGAACACACCAGGTGAAAAATCCACCAAAAGTGTACATTTCTGTACTTACCTCAACATATTCATGCCGCAGGTTTTTCACTCTCTCCGAATTTCTTTCAAATTCCACTTTGTACAGTTGTTTCATCTGTACCCGATGTTGTTTAACCCTCGTGTTGTCTTAACATTCTGTACACTCCCCTCTGTACTCCTAAGGGTAAAAAATGACCCACCTTCACCAAACCCCTAAAATAAAGCAGCTTGATTGAATTGAAACTCCTAATCTATTTTGCATGAAGAAACAACCTGTACTTCATCACAACATTTGTGAATATGTGGTTTTTACCTTTTCACATTGCAGAAAGACTGCATTTAATCACTGGACAGCCATTCGTTTTTATTACAGCAGACCTGTCATAACTGTTTTCTTTACTAAAGTAGAGGTCTACAACATGTAGATCTGAGAGCTGAGACCCTAACCCTGTTGGGCACTGAAATGTGCAGTCATGGCTTCAGCAAAGAATACTGGGGGTACTGTCATTTGCAGGACCTTTGTAGTCTCTGACTGCATTCCCCATTAGTAAATAATGCTTTGAAGACATTTTTATTTAGTCTTAAATTTGGTTTAGTTTGTCTGAAATTGTTTTTATTGTGTCTGAACTTGAGTCATGTAGGGAGGGGAGATGCTGCACCTGCACACAGAAGTTTTAGCTTTGTCTGAGTTCAATCAGTAGCACAAATAATGTAATTATCTTATTGTATGTGTGTGAGTGTATGTGTGTGTATATATGTGTGTCTCTTTGTTGTTTTTGTGGTGTGTATAATGGTTTTATAACTGCCCGGTCAAAAATAACCCCTAAGACAATCTTTGTACCCTAGTGGTGTGCAGCTTTCATTGAAATGTGAACAAAGACAGTGTTTCACTTTTTCTAATGTTGGGGTCATTCTAGGAAAAGTCATTAATTTTCAGGTAAAAAAAAAAACATTTATGGGGTTTTCTATGCTGATAAACATAGTGACGGGTCATTTTTGACCCTAAGACAACACAAGGGTTAAGGATCCGCCCCAGTGTTGATATGGAGACCTGACTGACATTACTGAAAAAGGCTTGGTCATTGAGGATGTTTGTCTGAATTTCTCGGAGGCTTACTGCATTATTGGCTAAAACCATGTTTATGATAGCTGTCTCTTGTTCGTCTGAGAATATTCGGCCCCTTCCTCCATGATGTTGTCGGGCCTCAGTCCTGTGTTGACCAATCAAAATGTAAAATGGCACAGGCCAGACTTTTAGGCATTGTTTCAATAATAGACTCTAGTGAATGTGTACTGTGACGCCACGAGAGGCTACACAGCCCTCAGCGGGACAGCTCCGGGGTCGAACAAAACAAGGAGTTTATTAAAGACCTTCAGAATTAACACAAAAAAAAACTTCCAAACGCACATAGGATTTCAAAAAACATACACAGCGCTTCTTTTTGGCGCAGGAATCCTCCTCCTCTCCAAACCCCACACATCACCTAACTGTGGCTCTCCCTCTTAAACAAAACCCCTCTGGTCATCAGGGTCTGATCAGTCCCAGGTGCGCGGGAACGCCCGCTTTGAGGGAGGGATGGAGCTCCCGGCTCCCCCAGCAGAGGGAGCCACAGCTGCTCAGGGCTGCAGCCACCTCAGGGGAATGTAGCACCCCTCTAGGACCCAGCCTCTCGTGACGTCACACATCCCCCCCCCCCCCCCCCCCCCTCGAGACCGACGTCCTCGTCGGGGTGAAGGAGGTAAAGAAGGCGTCACGCCTGGAGAGGGCATCTGCATTGCCGTGGCGCTTGCCAGCCCTGTGGACAACAGAAAAGTTAAACGCTTGTAGGCTCAAAAACCATCTGGTAACCCTACTGTTCGTTTCTTTGTTCCTGGCCATCCACTGCAGAGGGGCATGATCAGACACCACCGTAAAACGTCGGCCCAGGAGGTAGAACCGCAGAGATTCAAGGGCCCAGGTTACTGCGAGACATTTCTTTTCCACAGTGGAATAGTTCTTCTCTCTTGGAAGTAGCTTCCTGCTTATGTTGAGAATGGGATGTTCCTCACCGTCATGTGCCTGGGCGAGTACCGCACCCAGACCCACCTCTGAAGCATCTGCCTGGACAATGAATTCTTTCTTGAACTCTGGTGCCACCAGGACCGGACTGGAGCACAGAGCTCGCTTCAGGTTGACAAAGGCCGCCTCCGCCGCAGGGTTCCACCTCACCATTCGTGAGTGGCGTTTGGTTGTCAGCTCTGTTAAAGATGTAGCTATGGTAGCAAAATCCGTAATAAAACGTCAGTAGTAGCCGGCTAGGCCTAAAAACGACCTCACCTGCTTCTTGGTGATGGGCTGGGGCCAGTCCTGTATGGCCCGCAACTTGGCTTCCTGAGGCTTGACCAACCCTCTCCCAATGGTGTACCCCAGGTAGTTCGTCTCGCTGAAGGCCAGCCTGCACTTCTTAGGGTTCGCTGTGAGCCCTGCTTCCCTGAGCAAATCAATCACCGCTTGCACTCGGGGTATGTGGCTGCCTCAATCTGGACTGTGTATGACCACATCATCCAGATATGCCGCCGCGTACTTCTTTTGGAGAACAAGGACTTGATCCATCAAGCGTTGATCGTGGCAGGTGCCCCGTGGAGACCAAATGGGAGCCGGGTATACTGGTAGAGCCCCTCCGGTGTGGCAAAGGCCATCTTCTCCTTGGACCCCGGGTCAGGGGCACCTGCCAGTAGCCTTTTGTGAGGTCAAGAGTGGTTAGGAAGCGAGCAAACCCTAAGGAGTCTATCAAATCATCGACACGAGGCATTGGGTATGCATCAAATTCAGACACGTTCAACTTCCGAAAGTCATTACAAAACCGTACTGACCTGTCTTGTTTGGGAGCTAGTACAATAGGACTTGCCCAGGCACTTTGGGACTCTTCGATCACTCCCAGCTCCAGCATCTTCCTTACCTCATCCTGGATAGCCACTTTACGAGCCTCCGGCACACGGTATGGGCGCTGGTTTACCGTTTTGCCAGGCACGGTGCGGATCTCGTGTTGGATCACCTCCGTGTGCCTGGGGAGGGAGGAGAAAACATCTAGGTTACGATCCACCAGTTCCAGGGCCATCTGCCGTTGATGTGGGGACAGGCTTGGACCCACCTGAACCTTTTCTCGCACTGGTTCCTGGGACTCTGTGGGGGGTAGACAACTGAACAGCGCCTCCCTGGCGTGCCACTTCTTTAACGTGATAAATCTGCTCAGGTTTTCTTTTATCAGGTTGCCTCACCTTGTAGTTTACCTCTCCCACACGTTCAACGACCTCATATGGTCCTTTCCAGGTTGCCAGGAATTTACACTCCATGGTTGGCACCAGGACCAGCACTCTGTCCCCCGGCTTAAACTCTCTGGGTTGAGTAGATCTGTTGTAGGAAGTTTGCTGTTGCCGTTGAGCGGTCTCCATGTGTTCACGCATCATGGGATAGATGGCCTTCATCCTCTCCCTCATGGCCCCGACATGCTCGATCAGGGTCCGCTGTTGGCATGGCTGCTCCTCCCAGGCCTCCTTGGCGATGTCCAGCAGTCCTCTGGGCTTGTAGGAAAGCAAGAGCTCAAAGGGTGAAAAACCAGTTGAAGACTGAGGTACCTCTCTCACCGCAAACAGTAGGTATGGTAGCAGCTGATCCCAGTTGCGCCCATCTTCCCCAACCGCCTTCCGCAGCATGGATTTTAGTGTTTTGTTAAAACGTTCGACTAACCCATCCGTCTGGGGGTGGTAGACTGAGGTTCTCAGCTGTTTGATCTTCAGTAAAGCGCAGAGTTCTTTCGTCACCCTGGACATAAACGGAGTCCCTTGGTCCGTCAATATCTCCTTTGGGATTCCCAGACTAGTTGAGAGAAGGAACAGCTCCTTGGCGATGTGTCTGGATGTAGCCTTCCGCAGCGGGATGGCCTCAGGATATCGGGACGCATAGTCCAGGATGACCAGAATGTACTGATGCCCCCTGGCACTTTTCGGTAAGGGCCCGACTATGTCCATTCCAATCCTCTCAAAAGGAGTGTCGATAATCGGCAAGGGAATGAGCGGATTTCTATGAGGGCTTTGGCGCCACCTGCTGACACTCAGGGCAACTACGACAGTAATTTTCAATCTCTTTGTGTACTCCTGGCCAAAAGAAGCGTTGCAGGACTCTGTCCTTGGTCTTCTCTACCCCTAGGTGGGCCCCTAGGGGGTGTGCGTGTGCTAGGTGGAGTACAATGGCTCGATAGGGCTGTGGTACGAGGAGCTGTTCATGCACTTTGTCATTTTTCTTTACTACCTGATACACTAACACCCGGCTTACTGCGAAATGGAGGTAAGTTACTGGACAGGCTGGAGTGAGGGATTCTGAGGGTTGCACTTGAGTATTCTCAGGATGAGTCCTACCTCTCCGCTTCCGGGGTACTCGGACTAGCCTCTCCTGAGTCTCCCTCCACAGCGAGTGAAAGGCCGGGAAGTCTTGTCCAATTAGGACAGGAACGGGAAGGGAATCAACCACGCCCACCTCCGTGAGCATGGTTCCCCGGGTAGTGGTTATTGTGAGTTCAGTGAGGGGGTAATCTATGGTGTCTCCATGGACACAGAAACTGGGAGGACTTTCCCTGGGGCCAAACACGATGGACCCACCAGGTCCTTACGCACCAGGGTGGCCCGGCTACCTGAATCTAGCAAAGCCTCCACGTTATGGTGATTCACAGTCAGCGGGCAGGTGGGAGGTCGATCTGGGGTGCCATCGGTGAGTCCCACGAGCGAGGCAAAACGATGGGCGGGTGTTGAGCTGGAGGACTCAGCAGTGGGCATAGGCTCATCCGCCAGTTTCCCACACTGGCAGGAGATGTGTCCCATCTCTCCACACCGGTAACACTGTCGGGTTTCATTTTCTCTGTGAATCTTCCCTGGGCCCGGCTGGTTTCAGGGCAGCTCCTGAAGAGGCTGGGTTGGAAACCTTGGGGTCCTTTGGACAGGTTCCTCCCGTCTGTGGCTGGGACGCACTCCGGGGTTCTTTTCTGGTAGCCCGAAGCATCTCTGTTGTGGCTTGGTATTTCAGTGATTTACAGTCCGACCCACTGTTCCCTGGGCCAGGCTTCCCTAGTGGCCGTGGCTTCAAAAGCATGCAGGTACGCCTCAACGTCATCCGTGGCCCCCATCTTGGATATAAAGTCACTTGCCTTTATTGGTAGGACGTTCCATAGGCCATCTGTCTCTGCAGCTGTAAGTCCTCTTCCTTCAGAAGGTTGGCTTTCCTTTGCTCTTCCACGAGAGCCGAATTCACTTGCATCTGGGCTTGCTGGGCAGCAAAAAGGGCTCTCAAAATGGCCTCCATTGTGTTGTGGGGGGGGGGGCCTAGGGCCAATTGGGAAAAACGGAGAATCAAATTTTCAGTGTCCTCCTCCGACATGCACCGATACCGCTTGAGCTATGCCCGCATTCTCCACCATATGTGACGCCACGAGAGGCTACAGAGCCCTCAGCGGGACAGCTCAAAGTAGTGCGAGGACACCGGGGTCGAACAAAACAAGGTGTGGGGGCTATTCTTTATATCCTTACTTTTAGCCCCTTGAGGTTAGAGGTGAGGTCTCTCCCGATACACATGTCCTTTAAGCACTCACGGAGATGCAGTCGTAATAACAAAAAGGTTTTATTGATCGAACTCCGGTTTACTTTCCAAACAAAATAAAATGAAACATCCAACAAAATCATGCGATTGAAAAAAACTGTTTCTCTTCACACTAACCGGGTCTCTAACCGGGTCTCTGCCAAACAATTCCACTCCCTTCTTAAGTGGTTAGTACCTGCGCGGATGCGCAGTAGTCCTGCGTCAGGGAGGAGGATCCAATCATATTGTTTGTAGTACATGATACATAATGGCATCAAATCAGACCATCAATCAAACGTAAATCAATTAAACAAGTTAATATTAATTAGTGGTGGGCCGTTATCGGCGTTAACGCGCTGCAACTCTTATCGGCGATAAAAAAAATATCGCCGTTAATCTATTCTCAAAGTTGGGTTGGGAGCTGGGTCTATACTACTCAAGTTATGATGACTTTCACCTTGATATTTTAGCGCGGATGTATACCTAGCCGAATTGCACTGTAGGGGGCGAGAACGAGTCTTCGAACCTGTGTGTATGCCTTGTGTATGAAATTATCACATCAAACGTGACTTGCTAACATGGATGCAGCTATGAAGCCGCCTGGTTTGCTTCAGGGAAAATGTATTTTTAAGAAGCTTCCCAATGGAAACCTCGACAAGACTAAGGTTGTTTGCACCTTGTGCTATGCGGAATTAGTTTACTGTAGGAGTTTTTCCAGTCTCAAATACCGACTAAACGCAAAGCATCCCTTAGCTAATGTGGAAGATGCCGGGCCAAGCACTGATGTAGCGCAGGGGAAGAATCTTCGTCAAACTACGATGTTTGAGTGCAACCGAGGCAAGCCCATCAGCACAGCTCTATCAGCCAAGTTAACTATTCTAATAAACACATGTACATCTTATTGAACATAATTTATTTTCATCACCAATTATCATAGTAGAAAAGCTTTCTCAAGCAGTTTGTGATGCATTTTGGAAACAGGAGATTAGCTCCTGGTCTAATGCGCCACCTGGCTTGAGAAACCCGTTCTCAAAGACTTACTTTTAGTCATTATTTGGGTAGCACACATATTCTGAATGCCTTCGGCGGAATTCAAATGAGCCATTTTAATCTAGATTAACACCAAGATTACAGTGAGATTAATCTAGATTTAAAAAATGAATCTATGCCCACCACTAATATTAATAGTAGTGCACAAAACTCTAGATACGGCTCCAACACAAGGAGTTTATTAAAGATCTTCAGAATTAACAAAAAAAAGCTTCCAAACTCATATGATTTCAAAAAACATACACAGCGAATCTTCTTGGCGCAGGAATCCTCCTCCTCCTCTCCAAACCCCACACATCACCTAACTGTGGCTCTCCCTCTTAAACAAAACCCCTCTGGTCATCAGGGTCTGATCAGTCCCAGGTGCGCGGGAACGCCCGCTTTGAGGGAGGGAGCTCCCGACTCCCCCAGCAGAGGGAGCCACAGCTGCTCAGGGCTGCAGCCACCTCCGGGGAATGTAGCACCCCTCTAGGACCCAGCCTCTCGTGACGTCAAAGTACAAAAAAAGGTACTGATGTAGTGCATATAGTAGGCTGCATTTTACTGTACTGTAGACAGTAGAGAAAAGTAGTTCTCACCTGTGCTCTTGGCGAAATGTCCTTATTACTGTTGCAACAGTATATCGGCTGAGGTTGGGCTGAACTCTCTGTCCAGCCTCTCTCAATGTTGCCCCATGGTTCACAACATGGTCAATCAATGTTGCTCGAATTTCATTGGATAATTTGGCCCTCTTCTTCAACGGCCTCCAGGTCTACCTCTACCTCTCCCTACCACTCTTCCTCCACGGCTTCCAGGTCTACCTCTACCTACTACTCTTCCTCCACGGGCTTCCCCTCTCATCCTCACTCTCCTTCTTCCTCTTCCTGCAACATTGCCTTCCATTTTTGAGGACAAGTACACTGATCTGTTGCCTTTTTATAGTGCTTACACCTGAGTGGTATGTTTACAATTAAGCACCTAAGTGCTTGCACACCTGACGCCCGTGTTTGATCAATGTGTTCACATGTGTGGCATTTTTCAAGGCAGTGTCTAAAAAAGGCAATTAATGCTGGGTACACACCACAGGATAATCGGGCTGATTTCCCCCCTTCCGCCAATCCTAGGTAATGTCACGATTATCTTGATGGTTCTACAGATTAATTTATCAGACTTTCCCTTGGTTTGAGGTGTGTTAAGAGTGACCGAACCTGCTCGGAAGAACGTCGGAGCCGCCCTGATGTGTGGGGGGAGCAAAAAACGGTTAAGTCTAGGATTTTTTTGTCCTCATGTTTGTGGTCTCTCACATTTTGAAAATATTATAAGATTTAAAAAATCTTTTAGTGTGTACCCAGCATACGATCAGAAATCCTGATGTGTGGGGGGAGCAAAACGGTTAAGTTTAGGATTTGTCCTCATGTTTGTGATCTCTCACAAAAACACATTGGACCACTGCTATACAGTTTTAAAGGACACATATCACTCTGTTCCCCGTGCAGCTTTGGGACTCTCTGATCACTGCCTGGTCCATCTTCTCCCAACCTACAGGCAGAAATTTAAATCTGTTATGTCCCCGGCCTGACCCGGGCCAGGGTTTCTGTTTTCCCCATGTGCCGGCTCCAGGTTTCATGCCATACTCCATTCCTCCTGTGTAATTGACACACCTGCAACCCATCCCCTCATCAGCCTATTTCAACCCCGGTTTACCAGTCACTCATTGGCTGGAGCTACAGGCCTGCTTTGACTGCACTGACTGGAGTGTTTTTGATGCTACATCTACAGACCTGGATGAACTTACTGACACTGACATCTTACATCAGTTTTTGTGAGGAAGTGTGTACCCACCAAAACTTTCCGCACCTTCAGTAATAATAAACCTTGGTTTACGGCAAAGCTCAGACAGCTTCGAAAGGCTAAAGAGGAGGCCGACAGGAGTGGGGACAGGATCCTATACAACCAGGCCAGGAACACACTGACAAAGGAGATTAGAGTAGCAAAGAGGAGCTACTCTGAAAAGCTTAAAAACAGGTTCTCATCCAACGATCCTGCGTCAGTGGGGAGAGGCCTGCAGGATATCACCAACTACAGGAAACCGTCCCCCCACACTGCAGAGAACCCTCAACTAGCCGACAATCTGAATGAGTTTTACTGCAGGTTTGATCACCCTACATCCACACCACACCACTCCAACTCAGACTTCACCCAACAAACTGCATCCCCTGCTTTCACCTCCCTCCTAACTCCCCCTTGGCACTGACGGTCTGTGAAGAAGATGTGTGTCAGCTCTTTCAGAGACAGAAGATCAGGAAGGCTCCAGGCCCAGATGGTGTGTCACCCTCCTGTCTGAAAGTCTGTGCTGACCAGCTGGCCCCCATCTTCACACGGATCTTCAACAGATCTCTGGAGCTGTGTGAAGTCCCCTCCTGCTTCAAATGCTCCACCATCATCCTGGTTCCCAAGAAACCCTCCATCACTGGACTGAATGACTACAGGCCCGTCGCCCTGACGTCTGTGGTCATGAAGCCCTTTGAGAGACAGGTGTTGTCCCACCTGAAGGTCATCACAGACCCTCTGCAGTTTGCCTACTGGGCTAATAGGTCAGTGGATGATGCAGTAAACATGGGGCTCACTGTGCCTGCCTCCACCTGTCAGTGGATTACAAACTTCCTGACAGACAGGAAGTAGCAGGTGAGGCTGGGAGAAATTACATCCAGCACAGCAGTCAGCACTGGTGCCCCCCAGGGATGTGTGCTCTCCCCACTGCTCTTCTCTCTGTACACAAACGACTGCACCTCAGGAGACCCGTCTGTTCAGCTCCTGAAATTTGCAGACGACACAACAATCATCTGCCTCATCCGAGATGGAGATAAGTCTGCATACAGGAGGGAAGTTGAACAGCTGGCCCTGTGGTGCAGTCGCTACAACCTGGAGTTGAACTCGCTCAAAACTGTGGAGATGATAGTGGACTTTATGAGAGGCCCCCCATCACTGCCCCCCCTTACCATACTGAACAGCACTGTGTCTTCTGTGGAATCCTTCAGGTTTCTGGGTTCCACAATGTCCCAGAACCTGAAGTGGGAGCCAAACATCAAAACAGTCATCAAAAAGGCCCAGCAGAGGATGTACTTCCTCCACCAGCTCAGGAAGTACAACCTGCCTCAGGAGCTGCTGATCCAACAACCTTCTGATTAATAGCCCGACTCCCTAACCGCTCAGCCATCGGACTCCCTCAGGATTACAGGATTGTGTGAGGGGGAGAGGGAAAGGGGGGGACAGATTCAGAATGTTTGGTATGTAGACTAAAAAGTTATTAAATTATGCAGCTCATCACAATTACTTAAAAAATAACTTATAGAATTCCTTCAACAGGGCTTTTATCAGATTTGCATTGGTCTCTATGGGGCTAGAGTTGGACTTTGTCTCGCTCTCGTGGGGCTCTGAACAAATGTGTAAGTCTGTTGGATTCCACAGGCAACTATCTAAGACCAGCACAAACGTTCCTATCTATTGATCCAAAAATGCACGAGTTGTGAAAATTGTGGCAATGCTGGCAAACTAGAAATATTTTTTGAGCCAGATTCTGAAGCTCCTTTCCACTCTAGCATTTCAGTCCGCACTCAAGGCTCTCACATACACGCCCATGTAAATCTCAGAAACGGTCTGAAAAACTAATGAAACATAATCAGTGATATTGAAAAAAGTTGAATAGCTGATTTTTTAGTTTATTTTTTATATTTTAGGGTTTTGTCAACATTTTGAAGTTTAAATGGTGGCTGTAGCTGAAAGATTGAGGAAGAAGAAGGATTTGAAAGTTGAAGAAGTTTAAGAGGCTATGAAAAAAAAACTCCATTGGAAAACCATGTAAAAATATTATGAATATTGATTTATATTAATTCAAGCATAAGATTTAGAAAACTGAAAAGTATAAGCTGGAAAGCCCTGAAACGGCTGAATTTTGTGATAGCTGGACAGTTTTAATAGCTGAATATTTGAAGGAGCTAAAAGGTGCGACGGAAGAAATAGAATAATATGAAGAAGTTGAATAAAGATTCAAAGAACTGAAACAACATTCCAACAACAAGATGTACAGTTGGATGGGCGGGGAGGGATGTTGTTTTAGATGCGAGCCGGTTGTAGTTGTGGCCTGGCTGTACGTCAGAATCCATATCTAGCATGAACCTTGCCTTAAATAAAAATTCACAAATAGCAGTGTTATCCAAAGCAGATAAGTAAATAAAACTGCACTTGACATTATATGCATGATAATAGGACCACCGAAACAATAAAATCATAACCTTTACAATTAAATAAAGAAAAAAAACAGTGTTTGGCCTTAAATGTTTTCTTCAAATACAAAACCCCACCAACAATATTAAATCAAACAATGTAACATAAATAAAAGCATAGAACCCGTCTCCTAAATAGCTTTCCTGCTATTGATAAATAGTTCAGCCATGTAGCGGCACCTTGATGCCTTTAACCCTCGTGCTGCCTTCGGGTCACATGACCCAAAGGTTCATAACGAACCATCGTTGTGTTTACCCAATTTTACCCAATACAAAAACAAATTAAAATAATTTTCTTTTAACCGTTGCAATGTGGGGGGTCTGAGACAGCCTAGCTGTTAAAAGAAAATGCTTCACTTTGTCTTTGTATGCGGTAAATCTGTCGCAATACGAAGGTGGGTCACAATGACTGATGGGTCAGAATGACCCGAAGATAACACAAGGGTTAAAGTATTCTTAAAATGAAGACAATTTTTTTTTTAAATTAAAAATGAAACTGAGAAAATACATTTAGTAATTGCATTTGGTGTTGTTCATTAGCATGGTAGTGAATATATCATTTATGCAGACATCCCAAGTCTCCCGGAAGGTCCGGGAGTCTACCGCATTTCAATAGCGGCTCCCTGACGCCCGCAAATGCTGTACAATCTCCCGGAAATTGGGGATTTTGTATTTCGAGCGAGCGAGAGACTGTCTAGTGGTCATTTCTGGTCGAGATAGGTGCATATCGCGCGTCCTGATTGCGTCTGGGGGTGGGTGTGGGGGGGGGGGGGGGTACATCATGGGTCCGGATTGCGTCCCAGGGGGGTGGGGGGTATGAGCTATGAACTGCCTCCCGGAAATGAGTCTGCAGATTGGGATGTCTGTTTATGACTAAATAATGTGACAAAACGTATTGAGTCATCCAAGGTTGCTGTACTTTCTATGGTAGCCTTCGCCGGCTCTCAGTTAGCTCAACATCCTTGGCCGGGTTTCCCAGATTCGTTAAGAAGCTCTTAACGCTAAGAGCTTCTCAACAATTTTTTTTTTTAAGAGCTTCTTAACGAATCTGGGAAACCCGGCCCTTGTCAGAATAAAGTATGTCCTTTCATTTTCAATGGACACAAACTCTTATTTTGTTGTCTATAAATAAGTGGTCATTTCATGCCACTTACTGAGAGAAAAGAGCAGAATGTTTTCTCGGCCGATTACAGTTAAATATTTCTATCTGGTTTTCTCTTTTTCATAGCTCTGTCACACCCTGCTCCTCCAGTAGGCCCTGCAGTCTCTCATCCTCCTTCCGATGAACTGCCTGCAGCCTCTCCTGCAGTATCCGCTAGTGTCCCTAGCTATGACTCAGATGTCTGTCGCTGGACCTGCTCCAATCAGCAGCGGATATGGATGAAAACAGAGATGGAAACTTTGGGGCTGTGGCCAGTACCCGCCCATCTAATGAAGATGCTCTCTTTGTGGCGCTACCCACCTCAGGCAGAGCTCATTGAGACCACTTCTGCCCTCCCACAAATATTACCAGCTTCATCCTTTTTTCATCTGGAAGCCAGAGAATGACATCATGGAGCTTCTAAGAAACAATGATGTGCTCCCATGTCTCCATGGTTGTCCGCAGCCGATATTAGCATCGGCGGGGGTGGGAAGGCCTCGTGTGATTGTTGGCATGAGTACTACCAGTGCCAGTACTACCTTTTGCATCCCGACTCTGCTGCAAGACCTGCAGGAAGCACTGGTTTGCTGACAACCCTCAGTGGTTGGACAAACTTCCGCAGTGCTTCACCAACATCCTGCTTGCCTTTCTCACATACAAGACGGCCATCTGCAAAACGGTGTTGCACGAGCTGAGGCGCACGGGTAAATCACCCAAGGACATGGCCAAACAGGTGACAGAGATGCTGCACCTCAAATATGAGCAAGCTCATCTCTCCTACCTGCACTGTGTGCAGAATGTCCAGGACACAGAGGCGGGCTTGGGTGGCCAGAGAACAATCAGTGCCTTCATCAGGGAGGGGACACAACCAGACGCCTCATTTTGGAGGTTATGAAGATGCTGATGGTTGGAGTGGAGTGTCAGTGTCTTCACAATACCTGACAGACTGCTTGCTCAAGAAGTGTCGACGCCAGGAGCCAGCTATCAACAAGCTCCTACAGGGCACCTTTAACCCTTGTGCTGCCTTCGGGTCACATGACCCAAAGGTTCATAACGAACCATCATTGTGTTTACCCAGTTTTACCCAATACAAAAACTAATAAAAATAATTTTCTTTTAACCTTTGCAATGTGGGGGGTCTGAGACAGCCCAACGGTTAAAAGAAAATGCTTCACTTTGTTTTTGTATGAGGTAAATTTGTCGCAATACGACGGTGGGTCACACGGCTGATGGGTCAGAATGACCCGAAGATAACACAAGGGTTAAGCAAGTGTTGAGATCTCACACACGCAAGATTGCCAGAAAGGTTACTCTCTCCTCAGGGGCCATGCCATCCTACGCCATCATGAATGAGAACTGGATGATCCTCTCCTGGGTGATGGTGCAGTTTGAGTCTGAGCGCTCCTTGGAGCCCATGTATGAAGGTCTGGCCAACCGCTACACTGCTGCTGGACTGGACATGGCCAAGTACCACTGGGTGGACAGGTAATGGTTATTATATAGCACACAATTCACAAGACATGTATATTTCTAATTTTGTTTTCTTCTATTTCTGTTATTAATTGCGTAGGGACTGCTGTGCAGCATTCAGGGTTCCAGACCCCCACCCTGGTGAACATCAACTGTGGGATGCTTGGAAGACAACAGAGGCTGTGTTGGCAGAGGTCACTGCAGGGGAGCTGACCAACACCTGTGCCTCAAGGTCAAAATTCAACCCTGAAATACAAATGAAACTAGACCTGTTTCACTGCATGAGGCGTTTTTGCAGGGAGTGTATGTCTGAGCATCATTCACTGTACAGCTCCTTCTGCCAGTTCCTCTCCACTGCCTTCCTTGTGGTCGACCAGGAAGATCTGCAGAGGCTGAAAGTTGCATATATTTCTGTGGCATTGTGCCTCCAAACCCCACCAAGCAGCACATTCCGGGATCACTGCAAGACCAA
The DNA here is from genome assembly GCF_963692335.1 of Osmerus eperlanus. Lineage (NCBI taxonomy): Eukaryota > Metazoa > Chordata > Actinopteri > Osmeriformes > Osmeridae > Osmerus > Osmerus eperlanus. The sequence goes on along the minus strand of NC_085044.1, from coordinate 8,412,289 downwards.
GATCCCTCAGCCTCAGGAGCTGGTGACCAGAATAGAGGATTTTCTTCAGCACTTCCATATGTCCAAGGACCCAAACAATGTCCCACTCTTCAAGCCGACAATGCTGAAGACCTGGAGGATCCAGCGGGTCCACATACTGAGGGGCTGCCTCAGTGACCCAGAGCTGGAAGACGGGATCATATATAGGTATGGGGGAACCTTACAGCTCAATCACGTCCAGGGGGAGGGAGCCAGAGTGCCCATCTGGATCCCAGTCCGAGGCACTTCCCAGCGGGAAGGCTACCACTTCACCAGGCTCAATGGGTGACTGGCAACCGTGTCTCCCCTGAGCTGTTCCAGGCCCAGGGTATCACTGGAGTGGCACGCTGGAACTTTCAGAGGCTGGTGGACCTGAAACGGCCTGAATTCCTCCTTCCAGCGATGTTTGATCCTGTGCTCATGATGGAGCTGAATGCAGCCTCTGTAAGGGTGACAGGCCAGCCCAAGTACAAAGCCTTGCACGTCTCAAACAGGGACACCGGAGAAATGTTTGGGTTGAAATACATGGAACCTAACTGTCGTCCAGTACCTATCTACTGGGACAAATACAGAACCCCTGGCCCCACTCAGCCCTGTCCCCCTACAACTGCAAACACCCAGTCCTCACTGCAGTCCTCCAGCGAGCCTGAGGAACCCCAGGACAATACAGGTAATTTTATATTGTTCAGTTCTTTAGTATTAGACTTTAATTTATACATTCAACTTTTTTTTTTAAGATACGTATATGTTTATTGTATGCACCTTCCTGCCACAGTAAATTCCTTGTTTGTGTGAACTTACATGGCAAATAAACAAATTCTGATTATGAAAGGATAACTTTGAATACTATATATTTAGACATACAGACATCCATTTGTGGTTTTCAAAAAACACTGTATTTACTAACAATAAACTGTATCCTATTTCTCAGTTGTGCCATAACACCGGCCCTTCCTATGGGCTGCCTCTCCTCGGAGTGCCCACACTGGGCCTGCTAAAACTGGAGGCTGGGTGTTTGTGCTGGACCACACCAGGTGGACTAGCCCCATGAAAGTGGCCATTGACGGTCTACTCACCACACATCATGGACATAAGGACATGCTGAGGCTTGTGGACCATGAGTATGCAGCCATGGTCCACAGTTCCAGCACCGACCCAAATTCCATCCTACACCCAACAACACGGCTGCACAGACCAGATTTCTAAAATTAACACCAAAACCAAAGTGTTCAGCAAGACTAAGGAGATGATTGTGGACTATAGGAGGCGGAAAGAGGAGGAGCATGCACATCAACGGATCCGAAGTGGAGAAGGTCAGCTGCTTCAGATTCCTCGGGTGAACATCAGCAGTGTTCTCACCTGGTCTGCTAACACGGACAAGGTGGTTAAAGCGGCCCGGAAACGCCTCTTCTTCTTGAGGAGACTGAAGAAGTTTGGCATCCTCACTAACTTTTACAGATGCACTACAGAGAGCATACTGACTGGTTGCATCACAGTGTGGTATGGGAGCTGTACAGACAGTGACCGCAAGGCCCTACGTAGTGTGGTCCGGTCTGCTGAGTTCATCATCGGCAGGAAGCTCCCCCAGCCCTACAGGACACCTACCACACACAATGCCTACAAAAAGCTGGCAGGATTCTAAGAGACTGTTACCACCCATCCTTCAGTCTTTTTACCCCGTTGCCTTCTGGCAGGCGATACCGAAGCTTTCAGTCTCGCACACAAAGAGTGGACTACAGTTTCTTTCCAAGGGCAATCAGTCGTATGAATGGACATTGATATTGACACTGATACACTTCTCACTAGTCACTTTACACACTGTCACTTTCAGCTACTGGTTGCACTATCAGCAATATTGCACTTCACTTGTCTTAGGTTAGCATAGGTTTATAAGGTTAGTATAAGTTATTATGTGTATTTAGAGGTTTAGTATACTGTATTGAATATTGTATATTATTTGTATATTAGGAGGTTTACTATATTTTAGCTTATCATAGATGTAATCTATGTTCTTTGTACTTATATGTTATGTTATGCCAGGTTGCTTTGCGATGTCTTGTCCTACGAATTTCAGTGCCGTCTGACTCTGTGTTGTTCTGTGCATCTGACAATAAAAGACTTGAACTTGTTACTTGTTAGTACCCTCATTATAAACGGATGCTCCACTGAATCAAATGCCTTATAGAAATCCAAGAAGAAAATAAATCCATTATCTTCTCTGTATTCAATTGTGTCCATTACCAGCCTTATATTATTGTGGATTGATTTTCCTTTTAAGTAGCCTGATTCTGTTTCTGCAATAAGATGTTGAATCTCTGTCTGAAGACGAATTGTTAAAATATAGGTTAGGAGCTTGTAATCTGAGTTTCTAAGAGTAAAAGGCCTTCTATTGTCTATAAATCTGGTGTCTTTATTCGTTTTAGGAATTGAGACGATGATCCCTTTTCTCATCGTGGGTGGGAGAATATATGTCCTAAAGATTTCCAAAAAAGCCGGATGTAGTAATTATCTTATATCTTCCGAGAAATGTCTATAAAAGTCTCCAGTGAGACCGTCTGAGCCGGTGCTTTATTGAGAGAGAGGTGCCCAATTACTGCATCAAATTCTGAAATTATTATTTCATTTTCACAAATTTGTTTATAGTTGTCATCTATTTTGGGAATATATTCCACTATATACGCAAAAACACTCGTCAAAGTTGAGTCTGGCCAATCATGAAATAGCTGTGTCGTCATTAAAACCTGTGCAGTTGCTCTTGATCTCGATCTCACGGTACTTTGATGGATACGTCACAGTGACGTAGCGCCGCCGGCACTGCATGAAGTCGAACACACCTACTACCTGGCACTAATCACCCCCCATACAGCGCAGGCTGGTTCATGAAAAAGGCTCTGTTCGTCAGATCAAGTTTCTGTGAATCATCACATGTAATCCTGCAGAAGGTTATTTTTAAAACATATTTAATTTGCCATACCATAAATGATTCTGGTGTTATACGGGTATTCTCTGAGAATGTTAAGGTGGACTTTTTCGCACAAGTTGTTTTTTTGTCCGCAGCAACTTTTTTGGGGGTTGCTGGCACTTTTATTTGCCTATCGTTTTGTATGTTTTGTATGCCGTAAAGCAGTGTCTCTGGCCGTACGATGTGTGACGTCATTGACATTTTAAAAGGCTTTTTGGAACAAAAAAGCACCTTAAAAAAATCGAACACCCAGCAGTGTGTATTTTCTTTGCCTCCCCTTTTGAATGCAACATTCAAATTACTAGACAAAAAATGTATCCTGAGAAAAGTGGATTTTGAGGAGTATAGCTCCATAGACTTGCATTCATTCTGCACTTGCCCATGATCTCCCTCATATGGAACCAGAGTGGAACTGCAACCAGTTCAGAAGCCGGAAGTTTTCCCGAGAGTGGACATTCTCTGATATAGCCTATTAACCCTTGTGTTATCTTCGGGTCATTCTGACCCATCAGTCATTGTGACCCACCGTCGTATTGCGACAGATTTACCGCATACAAAGACAAAGTGAAGCATTTTCTTTTAACCGTTGGGCTGTCTTAGACCCCCCACATTGCAAAGGTTAAAATAAAATTATTTTAATTTGTTTTTGTATTGGGTAAAATTGGGTAAACACAACGATGGTTCGTTATGAACCTTTGGGTCATGTGACCCGAAGGGAGCACGAGGGTTAAACCATTAACTGTAAAAACAATGGCCGCAGGAATCAGACCCTCCAGGAATTCGCGATGTTGCGATCGCACCAATTCATGCGAATTTAACAATTCCCCGCGAATTCAGCGTGACATTGCAATTTTAACCAATAACCGCAATTTTCCCGCAACTTTGACCAATCATTGTCGTCTACCACAACTCTCCAGTAGGGGTTAAATCCAGTGTTGCGCCTGAACGTGTTCATTGAACGAAAGTTCATGAACTCGTTGATCATTTTGGTGAACGTGAACTGAACATACTGTATTACTGCCCGATGAACGATACTGTGAACGCGTTCATTCTGGTGTCTGTGAACTCTCACTCTTTTTAATTTCGTTCAATAAGGTGCCATATTTCTAGAGACTTCCAGGTGAAAAACACACCATTAAAGATCCTGTAAAGTGGACCTGGAAACGAGTTTTAAGTTTGCCACACCACAGAATAATGTGTTATTAACTACTAGGGATGGAGATTTGAACTGATTTCACTTTTCGAATAGTATCCGAAATTATTTTCGAATATCCGGATAATCTATTTTTATTAATGCGGTTCCGTTATGTAATTAGCCTCACATGACGCAAAGCATACAGTAAACACATGAACCACCAAACATTCTGGCAATAATTGGGACTGTTAAGATATTAGATTAAATAAGGATTGAATAAAGAAAACAAATGAAAGATCAATTTATCAACATGACGAAAAGACAATGAACTTGAAAAAACGCTGCGTCTTCAGACGTATAGGCTCTTAAATTGGCGGAATAGCGCTGAGCTATTATGTGTAATAAAAAGTTTACAAAAAATACATTGGACAAAATTAAACACATTGGGTAGGCTACACACGTGGAGAAATATTGCATATTAACTTGGATATTAACTTGGAACCGGAATCCTAGGATACGGTGCTCCACCACACAATGTAAACATAAATAGCCGATTATGCTAGCTCTACATGGCTACTGGTAAAAAAATAAATAAGCCACAACTGCATTAGCCATACGCATTTTTATTCAGGAAAATTAGCATATAAACAGGGGAGAGGCGAGTACGGAGTCGATATACGAGCAGGCCGGCGTAGAAACGATTCTGCAGGAACTGAGGTTGCGGCGAGGTACCTACTGCTTAGCCAGGAAACTAAGCTTCTTGTAGCGCCAAATGAAATGAAACGAGACTCGCAGCAGACCGCAGGGTCATGTAGCATAACTTTTTTGATGGTTTTCATCATTTCTAACGTCACAACTATTAGAAAACACCACGACGCAACGGTTTTTCATTAAAAAAATCGTTTTTTAATTAAAATATGCTCATAAGTATTCGAAAAAAGTATTCAAATACTAACTTACTTTAGGATATCCGGATATTCGATTAACCACGCCCATCCCTATTAACTACCCATCCAAATTCGAATGAAAAAATAACACCGACAAGTATGTTAAATTAGGCTTTGAAATTGTGAAAAAATCAGCAGTCTTCTCTGCTTGAGACTGGGGGGGGCCTGTCGCCTGAAGGAGCTAAAGCTCCGCCCCTCGCTGCCTAGTGCCTACCTCAAGCCGAACAAAACCGTATAGAATTATAATTTATTTGTTCAATGAGTGAAACATACAGATGCATATAAATGAAATGTTCCCCTGAGCTGTAACGGTAAAAATGGACACCAGAGACAGCAGACAGTGAGCTCTCCATATAGGCTACTACCATTTCACCAAAATATAATTCAACCAATAACTCAATTAAAATTACAAAGAAGGAAATTCGCAAATTTCTATGCAACTTTCACTTGCTCCCGCAACTTCATCGCAACAAACACCTAAAAAACACTGCAACTTTCATCGAAACTTTTTGGAAAAGCTCCCGCGAAATCAGGAATTTTAGCCCGCAACTATCACAAAAAAGGCCCGCGAAATCCTGGGGGGACTGAGGAATAGCCCCTCAAAAGTGAAGCCAAAACATCTCGATCGACCCCTGGTGGCTGGCTGCAGTATAGGTCATAAATCCAGCCAGGCCCGTAACGGAAACACATGAGCACCCCCCACAGAATAAGCCTGAGAGCCCCCCACCATAATGTTTATTATTAGCGTGTTCGCTAAATGGAGGGTGTGCTTGCTTGCGTCTGTTGCACATCGGTCCGTTTTTGAATGACATTTTTACAACTGATTTCTGTATATTTTATATGAAAATGCATAGTTATTATTTAAAAAGAATTTTTTTTTGCTGCTCATTTACAACTGAAAATACGAGTGAAGTGTAGAATGAAATAGATGTCTTCTCATTTCCCCTGCAAGAGGCAGCCTCATCGTTGAATCAAAACGAATACATTTGGCAGACCGGTGTAAAAATTGACCTAATCTCTATGACTTAAACGTCATTTTAAGTTTTTCCCTTCTCGTGATATTTTCAGGCATGTAGCCTACTCATTGCATTAATTAATTAATTAATAAAGAACCCCCTTTGAAGATTATTCTACGACGTTACCCGGCAGTAGAAGATGGACTCGCGATTCCAACAGTACCATCTGCTAACTGAAAATATGCCCCCCAAAACGTAAATAAGCTTGACATTTATTTAGTGGAGAATCGCTCATTCATAAAAAGCTCAATGGTAGCAACCATTGTCAGTAACAACGCAAAATGCGATATAGCCCTGTGTGGAGAAGCTGCCCCGGTAAATTGTACTATTACGGTACAGTACTAGTAGACTACTGCTGTGTTCGTCTTGGTAGCGATTGCGTTGGTTGAATTGGATTTAACGTTCCGTTGTACGGTTTAGGCTGAAATTAATTATTTTCATGAACAGATTGACAACGTTTAGGCTGTGGCAATGAAGTTCAGGTTAGTAGTTAGATAGACTTTTGATTTAAGTAAGGAGAGTGCCGAACATGTTCTGTCGCCGTTTGACTTCCTAAACAGCTGTGTACTGTAGATGTTTTTGTAGTGTCTCGCGTAAGCTACAGCGTTGCAGTTAGCTACACTGGTTTGAAACCACAGGTAATGGTAATTTCACCAACAAATCGTTTACTAATGTCAGAATAAATCCTACAACGAAAATGTATATGTGAGGAATGTGTATTTTAACTATTGAAAACAGATACATCATAGACCACTGTAGTATGTGTTGCCCGGGCAACACATAATGTCATGATGCTAATACTTCAGTGAAATAGTAGACTACTGTTTCCGAAAGTAGATGTACTTCCTTACTAATATCAGCTTATATTGTAGTTACATTACACATCACAATTGTGTGTCATATCACAAAGTAAAATGAGTAAATAGTTATCACCCTGGCCTCTTTGCTTGTGGCGTTTCTGCAGCTGCCTTGCAGTAAAGCTATAGTTAGCCTAGCTATCCCTGAACAGATGCGAAACGAATGTTCTGCCAAAGGTAGTCACGCGTGTTTTCGTGACGTTAGTGACGTAGTGACGTTAGTAACGTCAGTGACTGTGGCTAGCAAATTAGCTGCCTTGCAGTAAAGCTATAGTTAGCCTAGCTATCCCCCAAGTTAACAGATACGAAACGAATGTTCTGCCAAAGGTAGTCACGCGTGTTTTTGTGAAGTTAGTGACGTTAGTAACGTCAGTGACTGTGGCTAGCAAATTAGCCACCGTTAGCTTCACTTTTCGCCACAAAAACTTAACTTCAGCCTAAACCATGCAACGGAACGTAAATCCCAATAGAAGCAACTCAATCGCTACCAAGACGAAACTTTTGACACCTAGGTTGTCTAGGTAGGCCAAATATTGACTGAGTTTTAGGGGGGCAAAAATAAATAAAAATAATAATAAATATAGCTGCAAGCAGCGATGCGGGTTCCTCCGCAAAATGGCAAAATATTATAAACATGTACACTGTAGAAGATCGAGACTTGGACAACAAGAGAGCAAAACTACTTCATGTTTGGCCAACAATAATAGGCTGAACTGGGATTTGAACTCATGAGCATAAGGTTACTAGTCAGTCTCTCTAGCCTCTCTGCTACACACCAACTGCTGAGATTTTATGATTAGTAAGGGCTGATTATTAACTTTTTATAGGATACTGAAACTCTTCTTGAGTTGATCTCCTTCCAGACTCTTAGTCAATGCACAACAAACAATAGTCATGTGGGCAACTGGGCTAGGGCAGCACTCATATTCAGCTCCTTGCGAGAATAGCCTGTGACAGTACAGCAGCCGACTCTCTGGTCCCATTAAACTACACAACAATCAGGGTGACCAACAAGATTATATTAACTAACAAACAATAACATTACAAACATCTAACTGAACGAACACAACAACTGAAATCCCTTGCACAGCTGTTGTAACCAACTATTTTCCACAAGTCTTTGCATTTTTTGATATGCCACACTGCATGCTGGGTACCCAAGGGTGCTGACGCTGATTATCTAGCTGTGCTCCGACTGCGTGATATGAGTATTAGTTTTTGGTCAGCTTTGGGACAAAGGTTAAGAAACGGTTGACATTTCAAGGTGAAATTGCGCATGGTATTTCAGAATGATGTCTGCCTGTTTAACTAAACAAGTAATCAAAATTATGACAGGCCAAAAGACTGTGCCTCGAAACGAACCTGTGGCCTTATGCTTTGCAGTACAACGCTTCAACCCATTGAGCTACCCACAAGGCTGAGAAATTCTGATCAGTTTCTGTCCCCCAAAAAAAAGATGTATATCCTGTAGCATGGCTTGTTCGATTCAGCCAAAGCTTAAACAGCTGTAATTCAATGATATTTTGACATATCAAGGTGAAATTGCGCATGGTACTTTAGAACGATGTCATCCTGTTTAACTAAACATGTATTCAAATTAAGATAGACTCAGTGTTGCTGGATTTGAACCTACGACCTGGTACTTTGCAGGTCACCGTTCCAGCTCGTTGAGCTATTCTCAGTGTTGAGTATTGGCATGTTCAGTTACTCTACAAAAAAAAGCTGTTTCTCCAATGGCGAGCATTGTCAGATTTGGTCCAAGTTCAAACAGCTGTAATTCAGTCATATTTTGACATATCAAGGTGAAATTGTTTATGGTACTTCATGGGCGTGTCACCTTAAAGCCTATTAGGTTTGAAAACCCATCATTCAAAATGAACTTTGATTTAGTGACACAAACATATTGAGGTAATGTGGAAATTTACATAAATACACCCCTTTCCGCTATTAAGTATTTTATTCAATTGCTATAAGTAACGTTTTTAAATACGTCAATGATACATATCTGTACAAAATCTCAAGTTAATTAGACCTTTGGTTCAAGAGAAGAGGAATTTAGAAGTTTTTCCCAAATTATCACTCTACAGGAAAATCGATCTGGCGGACCTTATGGGTCCTTGAGGCTTTTTTGTTCGCCATGAGAAATAGGGCATGCACACCAAGTTTCAGAAGAATTTGAGCAATGGGGTGGAAATGCTATCACTTTGAAAATCGGACATTTGGGCGTCGCCTGTGGCGCCCCCTATGATCTGATGTGGGCCAGTCTGTGTTTGGGCCGTAGTTGTGGCATGTTGTATCAATATGCCAAATTTCAAAACTTTTTACCAATGTGTTCATGAGATAAATTACTAGAATAATAATAATAAATATAGCTGCAAGCAGCGATGTGGGTTCCTCCGTAAAATGGCAAAATATTATAAACATGTACACTATCGAAGATCGAGAGTTGGAAAACAAGAGAGCAAAACTACTTCATGTTTGGCCAACAACAGGCTGAATGGGTATTTGAACTCATGAGCATAAGGTTACAAAGCAGTCTCTCTATCCTCTCTGCTACACACCAACTGTTGAGATATAGAACTGTTTCTTTGAATAGAAAGGGCAGAGTATTAGCTTTGGTCAACATTGGGACAAAGGTTAAGAAACAGTTGACATTTCAAGGTGAAATTGCATGAAATTGTGCATGGTATTTCAGAATGATGTCATCCTGTTTAGCTAAACAGATAATCAAAATTATGACAGGCCAAAAGATAATGGCTGGATTCCAACCTACTACCTTATACTTTACAGATCACCATCCCAGCCCATTGAGCTATTCTCAGTGTTGAATATTATCATGTTCAGTTACTGTATAAAAAAGGTAAGCTGTTTCTCCTGTGGTAAGCGTTGTTAGATTCAGCCAACGTTGAAACTGCTCTAATTCAATCATATTTTTACATACCAAGGTGAAATTGTTTGTGGTACTTCAGAATGATGTCATCCTGTTGAACTGAACAGATAATCAAAATTATGACAGGCCAAAAGACTATGGCTGGATTCCAACCTACGACCTTATACTTTACAGGTCACCATCGCAGCACATTGAGATATTCTCAGTGCTGAATATTGTCATGTTCAGTTACTGTATAAAAAAATAAGCTGTTTCTCCTGTGGTAAGCATTGTAAGATTCGTCCAAAGTTGAAACTGCTTGTACATTTCCTATAAAAACGGGACAACGGAATGACTGGGTTGCTGCTGTAAAGAATAACTTACTCATAGTTTTTTTTTAAAGGTTGTTAGGAGTGCCATAACTTGTCAAATTTCAAATCATGGCGTGTCCTGGCGCAGGTTACTGAAATGAATTTGTGCAACAGGCAAGGGATCCACCTGAACAATTAATTTACTTCATTAGAGATAACCATTAGAGTTATCTCTACCATGCGTAGACTACAAGTAGCTAGCTACTGTGGTGAACCTGGCTTGTTTTGCAGTGGTTTACACAGTCTCGCTAAACAGATGATCGGAGTGTTGTGATGGGCTCAAATAAACACGCATTGCTATGTTTTACAACCGGAGGATTTATCGGGAGACTAGAAACCGTTTGGTCAGAATAAAAAATTAAAAACTATGCCTCTGACTGGTATTGAACCTTGATTACCAGCACAAAATCTCAGCCAATTGAGCCATTCCCAGGCATGGAATACACAAAGTTCAATAACTGGATAATTAAAAAAAGCTGTTTCTCCAATGGCGAGCATTGTCAGATTTGGTCCAAGTTCAAACAGCTGTAATTCAGTCATATTTTGACATATCAAGGTGAAACTTTGCATGGTACTTCAGGGGCATGTCACCTTAAAGCTTATTAGGTTTGAACCATCCTTCAAAAATACATTTGATTTAGTGACACAAACATATTGAGGCAATGTGGACATTTACATAAATACACCCATTTCAGCCATTTTGTACTTGATTCAATTGCCTTAAGTAACGTTTTTAAATACGTCAATGATACATATCTGCACCAAATTTCAAGTCAATTTCACCTTTGGTTCAAGAGAAGAAGAATTTTGAAGGTTTTCCCAAATTATCACAGTACAGGAAAATCCATCATGGCGGACCTTATGGGTCCTTGAAGCTTTTTTGTTCCTCATGAAAAATGAGGCATGCACATCAAGTTTCAGAAGAATTGGAACAATGGGGTGGAAATGCCATCACTTTGAAAATAGGACTTTTGGGCGTGGCCTGTGGCGCCCCCTATGGTCCGATGTGGCCCATATTTGGTGTGGGGGTACCCACTTGGATGTAGTATCAATGTGCCAAATTAGAAAATTTATGACCAGGGACTTTTTGAGATATTGGGGCGCAAGGAGAAGAAAAATAATAATAAGAATACCAACAATAACAATAGGTTCCCTCCTACCGGAGGAACCTAAATATAGCTGAAAGCAGCGATGTGGGTTCCTCCGCAAAATGGCTAAATATTATAAACATGTACACTATCGAAGATCGAGAGTTGGAAAACAAGAGAGCAAAACTACTTCATGTTTGGCCAACAACAGGCTGAATGGGGATTTGAACTCATGAGCATAAGGTTACAAAGCAGTCTCTCTATCCTCTCTGCTACACACCAACTGTTGAGATATAGAACTGTTTCTTTGAATAGAAAGGGCAGAGTATTAGCTTTGGTCAGCTTTTTGACAAAGGTTAAGAAACGGTTGACATTTCAAGGTGAAATTGCATGAAATTGTGCATCGTATTTCAGAATGATGTCATCCTGTTTAACTAAACAGATAATCAAAATTATGACAGGCCAAAAGATAATGGCTGGATTCCAACCAACTACCTTATACTTTACAGGTCACCATGCCAGCCCATTGAGCTATTCTCAGTGTTGAATATTGTCATGTTCAGTTACTGTATAAAAAAGTAAGCTGTTTCTCCCGTGGTAAGTGTTGTTAGATTCAGCCAACGTTGAAACAGCTTTAATTCAATCATATTTTGACATACCAAGGAGAAATTGTTTGTGGTACTTCAGAAAGATGTCATCCTGTTGAACTAAACAGATAACCAAAATTATGACAGGCCAAAAGACTATGGCTGGATTCCAACCTACAACCTTATACTTTACAGGTCACCATCCCAGCCCTATTATCAGTGTTGAATATTGTCATGTTCAGTTACTGTATGAAAAAGTAAGCTGTTTCTCCTGTGGTAAGTGTTGTTAGATTCAGCCCAAGTTGAAACTGCTTGTACATTTCCTATAAAAACGGGATGACTGGGTTGCTGCTGTAAAGAATAACTTTCTCATCATTTTTTTTAAACAGGTTGTTTGGAGTGCCATAACTTGTCATGGAAGGGAATTTTAAATCATGCCTAGCATCAGTGGGAATGTGTCCTGGCTTAGGTTACTGAAATGAATTTGTGCAACAGGCAAGGGATCCACCTGAACAATCAATTGACTTCATTAGAGAAAACCATTAGAGTTATCTCTACCATGCGTAGACTACAAGTAGCTAGCTACTGTGGTGAACCTGGCTTGTTTTGCAGTGGTTTACACAGTCTCGCTAAACAGATGATCAGAGTGTTGTGATGGGCTCAAATAAACACGCATTGCTATGTTTTTACAACCGGAGGATTGATTGGAAGACTAGAAACCGTTTTGCCAGACTAAAAAATTAAAAACTATGCTTCTGACTGGTTTTGAACCTACAACCATTTGCTTACCAGCCAATTGAGCCATTCCCAGACATGGATTACACAAAACTGGATAATAAAAAAAGCTGTTTCTCCAATGGCGAGCATTGTCCGATTTGGTCGAAGTTCAAACATCTGTAATTCAGTCATATTTCGACATATCAAAGTGAAACTTTGCATGGTACTTCAGGGGCATCTCACCTTAAAGCCTATTAAGTTTGAACCATCCTTCAAAAATACATTTGATTTAGTGACACAAACATATTGAGGCATGTGTACATTTACATAAATACACCCATTTCAGCCATTTTGTACTTGATTCAATTGCCTTAAGTAACGTTTTTAAATACGTAAATGATACATATCTGTACCAAATTTCAAGTCAATTTCACCTTTGGTTCAAGAGAAGAGGAATTTTGAAGGTTTTCCCAAATTATCACAGTACAGGAAAATCCATCATGGCGGACCTTATGGGTCCTTGAGGATTTTTTGTTCCTCATGAAAAAGGAGGCATGCACACCAAGTTTCAGAAGAATTGGAGCAATGGGGTGGAAATGCCATCACTTTGAAAATCGGACATTTGGGCGTGGCCTGTGGCGCCCCCTATGGTCCGATGTGGCCCATATTTGGTGTGGGGGTACCCACTTGGATGTAGTATCAATGTGCCAAATTAGAAAATGTATGACTAGGGACTTTTTGAGATATTGGGGCGCAAGGAGAAGAAAAATAATAATAAGAATACCAACAATAACAATAGGTTCCCTCCTACCGGAGGAACCTAATAATAATACCAACAAACACAATAGGGTCCTCCTGACGGAGGAACCCTAACTAGAGAGGGTACAATTTCTGGGGAAATTGTAGGGTGTGCTTGCTTGCGTCGGTTGCACAGGGGTCCGTTTTTGAATGACATTTTTACAAATGATATTTCTGTATATTTTATATAAAAATGCATACTTATTATTTATAAAGATGACATAGATTGACATTGAAGCATTTTTTTTTTGCTGCTCATTTACAACTGAAAATACGAGTGAAGTGTAGAATGAAATAGATGTCTTCTCATTTCCCCTGCAAGAGGCAGCCTCATCGTTGAAACAAAACGAATAAATTGGGCAGACCGGTGTAAAAATTGACCTAATCTCTATGACTTAAACGTCATTTTAAGTTTTTCCCTTCTCATGATATTTTCAGGCATTTAGCCTACTCATTGCATTCATTCATTAATAAAGAACCCCCTTTGAAGATTATTCTACGACGTTACCCGGCAGCAGAAGATGGAATCGCGATTCAAACAGTACCATCTGCTAACTGAAAATATGCCCCCAAAAACGTAAATAAGCTTGACATTTATTTAGTGAAAAATCGCTCATTCATAAAAAGCTCACTGGTAGCGATCATTGTCAGTAACAACGCAAAATGCGATATAGCCCTTGTGTGGAGAAGCTGCCCCGGTAAATTGTACTACTACAGTACAGTACTAGACTACTGCTGTGTTCGTCTTTGTAGCGATCGCGTTGGTTGAATTCGATTAAACGTTCCGTTGTACGGTTTAGGCTGAAATTAATTATTTTCATGAACAGATTGACAAAGTTTAGGTTGTGGCAATGAAGTTCAGGTTAGTAGTCAGATAGTTTCACCTATTGAAAGACTTTTGATTTAAGTAAGGGGCCCGCCGAACATGTTCTGTCGCCGTTTGACTTCCTAAACAGCTGTGTACTGTACAGTAGATGTTTTTGTAGTGTCTCGCATAGGCTACAGCGTTGCAATGAGCAACACTGGTTTGAAACCACAGGCAATGATAATTTCACCAACAAATCGTTTACTTGTAATGTAATGTCATAATAAATCCTACAACGAAAATGTATTTGTGAGGAATGTTTATTTTAACGATTGAAAACAGATGCATCATAGACCACTGTAGTATGTGTTGCCCGGGCAACAGAGGCTAATGTCATGATGCTAATGCTTCAGTGAAATAGTAGACTGCCGTTTCCGAAAGTAGATGTGGGCCTACTTCCTTAATAATATCAGCTAATATTGTACATTACATTTCATAATTGTGTTTCACATCACAAAGTAAAATGAGTAAATAGTTATCACCCTGGCCTCTTTGCTTGTGGCGTTCCTGCAGCTGCCTTGCAAGTAAAGCTATAGTTAGCCTAGCTATCCCCCAAGTTAACAGATGCGAAACGAATGTTCTGCTACAGGTAGTCACGCGTGTTTTCGTGACGTTAGTGACGTTAGTAACGTCAGTGACTGTGGCTAGCAAATTAGCCACCGTTAGCTTCACTTTTCACCACAAAAACGCAATTTTTACTTAAACCATGCAACGGAACGTAAATAAAAATACAACCAACGCAATCGCTACCAAGACGAACCTTTTGACACCGCCGTTGTGTATGTAGTCCAAATATTGACTGATCCTTAGGGGGGCGAAAATAAACAATAATAAATAATAAATATATATGTGAGAGAACAAAGGTTGTGCCCTTGCCGAAGGCAAAGCACACCCAACTAGAGAGGGTACAATTTCTGGGGAAATTGTAGGGTGTGCTTGCTGGCGTCGGTTGCACAGGGGTCCGTTTTTGAATGACATTTTTACAACTGATATTTCTGTATATTTTATATAAAAATGCATACTTATTATTTATAAAGATGACATAGATTTAAAAGCTTTTTTTTTTGCTGCTCATTTACAACTGAAAATACGAGTGAAGTGTAGAATGAAATAGATGTCTTCTCATTTCCCCTGCAAGAGGCAGCCTCATCGTTGAAACAAAACGAATAAATTTGGCAGACCGGTGTAAAAATTGACCTAATCTCTATGACTTAAACGTCATTTTAAGTTTTTCCCTTCTCATGATATTTTCAGGCATTTAGCCTACTCATTGCATTCATTCATTAATAAAGAACCCCCTTTGAAGATTATTCTACGACGTTACCCGGCAGTAGAAGATGGAATCGAGATTCAAACAGTACCATCTGCTAACTGAAAATATGCCCCCCAAAACGTAAATAAGCTTGACATTTATTTAGTGGAAAATCGTTAATTCATAAAAAGCTCACTGGTAGCGATCATTGTCAGTAACAACGCAAAATGCGATATAGCCCTGTGTGGAGAAGCTGCCCCGGCAAATTGTACTACTACAGTACAGTACTAGACTACTGCTGTGTTCCTCTTGGTAGCGATTGCGTTGGTTGAATTGGATTTAACGTTTCGTTGTACGGTTTAAACTGAAATTAATTATTTTCATGAACAGATTGACAACGTTTAGGCTGTGGCAATGAAGTTCAGGTTAGTAGTTAGATAGACTTTTGATTTAAGTAAGGGGAGTGCCGAACATGTTCTGTCGCCGTTTGACTTCCTTAACAGCTGTGTAGTGTAGATGTTTTTGTAGTGTGTCTCGCGTAAGCTACAGCGTTGCAGTGAGCTACACTGGTTTGAAACCACAGGTAATGGTAATTTCACCAACAATTCGTTTACTAATGTCAGAATAAATCCTACAACGAAAATGTATATGTGAGGAATGTTTATTTTAACGATTGAAAACAGATAACGCTACATCATAGACCACTGTAGTATGTGTTGCCCGGGCAACACAGGCTAATGTCATGATGCTAATACTTCAGTGAAATAGTAGACTACTGTTTCCGAAAGTAGATGTACTTCCTTAATAATATCAGCTTATACTGTACATTACACATCACAATTGTGTGTCATATCACAAAGTAAAATGAGTAAATAGTTATCACCCTGGCCTCTTTGCTTGTGGCGTTTCTGCAGCTGCCTTGCAAGTAAAGCTATAGTTAGCCTAGCTATCCCCCAAGTTAACAGATGCGAAACGAATGTTCTGCTACAGGTAGTCACGCGTGTTTTCGTGACGTAGGGACGTTAGTAACGTCAGTAACTGTGGCTAGCAAATTAGCCACCGTTAGCTTCACTTTTCCCCACAAAAACGCAATTTCTACTTAAACCATGCAACGGAACGTAAATCCCAATAGAAGCAACTCAATCGCTACCAAGACGAAACTTTTGACACCTAGGTTGTCTATGTACGCCAAATATTGACTAAGTTTTAGGGGGGCAAAAATAATAATAATAATAATATATATGTGAGAGAACAAAGGTTGTGCCCTTGCCGAAGGCAAAGCACACCCAATAATATATATGTGAGAGAACAAAGGTTGTGTTCTCGCCGAAGGCTTGAGCACACCCAATTAAGCACTTTTTCTACTTTCTCTTTTTTTGTAGTTTCACTCCATTTCAATGTTGTCAGCTTGATAGGAAGTCAATAAAGGAGCAAGGCTAATTTTCCTGGCTCTTGGAAAGGAGGCTCTGTTAACGCTAGAAAGCACAACACAGAGCAGTGCAGCTGTCAAAGGCTAACGTTAGCTACGTGGTACAGTAATGTTAGCTATAGCAAACAGTACAATACCTGTCTCTTCTGGCAGATGAGTGCATCCTTCACCGGCTGGTCGAAAAAGAAATTTGTAATTTTGGGAAGTTTGGCATTTAATTCAGAAATGTTCTGTTTTGAATGCCGCTTTTGGGCACCGCTTTTAAATGTGCGTTTCATTTTTCCTACGCTACGCTACAGTTAGCTACCTATTTGCAGCGGGCTTGCCGGTCTGTGTAACCATCTGACCTACTTCGTCATGTCATTTACATAGCTAACAAAGAAAGCACAATTAAATATACTTTCCTTTATTTTTATATCAACTCTGGAAACACAGACAAGACAATAAGACATCCCATGTAATTCAAATTGGATAAATAAATAAAAAAACGGGGGGCCTGCCACGCGAGGCCCCCCATCCCTGCGAGGCCCCCCCGCGGTGCGGGGGCTGCGGGGGTAATCTTTACGGGCCTGAGTCCAGCCCCCTCCATGTTAGCAGATGGGACATATGAGTCAAACTAAAAAATCTAAGTGCACGTCAAATACTTTTTATCCAAAGATGGTTTATGTCATTTTTAGTAGTTATTATCAGAATCTGAATCAGAATGGGATTTATTCGCCATGAAAGTTTGCACAGACAAGGAATTTGCTTTGGCAGGAAGGTGCATACAATAAACATATAGGGACCTAAAAGTTAAATATGTGGACTATCTATACTAAGGGTACATAAACTAGCAGTACTAAGTGGGATTAGAATAGAATTAAATATACAATAAAATAAAATATAAGTTGCCGTAAATTACAATATACAAATACAAAAATTAAAAAAAATACAAATGTACAAGATACAATTTTGTAATGCAGTGCAAAAATCAGTGTGTTTTAAGCAGGAAGTCATTAGAGTCAGTGTGGTCCCTTGGCCTTGTTGAAGAGGCCAACAGCGGAAGGGAAGAAGTTTTTGTGGCGTGAGGTATTGGTCCTGATGGACCGCAGCCTTCTGCCGGAGGGGAGTGACTGAAACAGGGAGTGTCCAGGGTGGGAGGAGTCGGCCACAATCTTCCTCGCTCGCCTCAGGGTCCTCGAGGTGTGCAGGTCCTCGAGGGTAGGCAGATTGCAGCCAATCACCTTCTCAGCAGTGCGGATGATACGCTGCAGTCTGCTCTTGTCCTTGGCAGTGGCAGCAGCGTACCAGACGATGATGGAGGAGGTGAGGATGGACTCAATGATGGCTGAGTGGAAGTGCACCATCATTGTCTTTGGCAGGTTGAACTTCTTCAGCTGCCGAAGGAAGTACATCCTCTGTTGTGCTTTCTTGATGAGGGAGCTGATGTTCAGTTCCCACTTGAGGTCCTGGGAGAGGATAGTGCCCAGGAAGCGGAAGGACTCCACAGTGTTGACTGGGGAGTCACACAGGGTGATGGGGGTGAGTGGGGCTGTGTTCCTCCTGAAGTCCACAACCATCTCCACTGTCTTAAGAGCATTGAGCTCTAAGTTGTTCTGGCTGCACCAGGTCACCAGGTTGGCCGCTTCCCACCTATAATCAGACTCGTCTCCACCAAAGATGAGCCCAATAAGGGTGGTGTCATCCGCAAACTTCAGGAGTTTGACGGACGGATGACTGGAGGTGCAACTGTTGGTGTACAGGGAGAAGAGCAGAGGAGAAAGGACGCAGCCCTGAGGTGATCCGGTGCTGATGGACCGGGAGTCAGAGACTTGTGTTCCCAGCTTAACGCACTGCTTCCTGTCAGACAGGAAGTCTGTGATCCACCTGCAGGTCGAATCAGGCACGTTCAGCTGGGAGAGCTTGTCCTGAAGCAGGGCGGGGATGATGGTATTGAAGGCAGAGCTGAAGTCCACAAACAGGATCCTGGCATAGGATGCTGGGGAGTCCAGGTGCTGTAGGGTGAAGTGGAGGGCCATGTTAACTGCATCGTCCACAGACCTGTTGGCTCTGTAGGCAAACTGCAGAGGGTGCAGTAGAGGGTCAGTGATGGATTTAAGGTGTGCCAGCACCAGGCGCTCGAAAGACTTCATTACCACAGAGGTCAGGGCGACGGGTCTGTAGTCATTATGTCCTGTTGGCCTTGGCTTTTTGGGCACAGGGATGATGGTGGAGGACTTGAGACAGGCTGGCACATGGCATGTCTCAAGGGAGGTGTTAAAGATTTAGGTAAAAACCGGAGACAGCTGGTCAGCACAGTGCTTGAGGGTGGCTGGAGAGACAGAGTCCGGCCCAGCTGCTTTGCGGGGATTCTGCCTCTTGAAAAGTCTGTTAACTTCACCCTCCTGAATGGAGACAGTCGTCACTGTAGAGGGGGGGACGTGGGAGGCCTCCTGGGTGGGAAGGGGTAGTTCAGGACTGTCCAATTGTCTTTCAAATCTGCAGTAGAACTCATTCAGGTCGTTGGCCAGGCGGGAGTCGTTAGTGGAGTGGGGGGCTCTGGGCTTGTAGTTGGTAATCTGCCTGAGCCCTCTCCAGACAGAGGATCAAGCTGATGTCTGTTAAAATGCAAATTTTTCTGATCAGTTTATTTTTTATTAGTTATTTGACGATAGAAAAAGGAGTTACTGTGTGCTTATGGTCAGGCGAGTGTGGATCGGGACCTCCTCGATACCGCGGCTCCACTACCCAGGGTTGCCAGGTCTGTGACAAAACCAGCCCAATGAAACCAGCCCCAAAACCAGCCCAATATCAGAACTCAAAATATGCCCCTGACAAACCATATACACTGCTTTTAAAGTCCAACAGCATTGTTATCATTGCCAAATGTATTGTAATATCGACAAAGTAACACCAAATGTTTAGTATGCCAGCATTAAAAGCAGCTTTCAGGAGGTTTTCTCAGGAGACTGAGAGCATTAGGAACGTGTGCACACGCACAGTAGGTGTGTGTATGTGGGAGTGTCATATGTCCATGTGTGTACGTGCTGATCTGGAGTCAGTTTGGTAGGATTTGGGTATAAATAAATTATTTCATTTAAAATATGGATTTCTATTTAAAGATATTCATGTAATTTGCATGCAAAATAGGTTTACCCGAACCAGGACAAAAAATTCAACCCGCGGCAACAGTTCAAAAGTAGCCCAATTCCGCGGGACAACCGCGGACCTGGCAACACTGCCACTACCCAATCACTACTGTGCAGACTTTGGCTCCAAATTACATCACCAGCGCAAGATGGCAGCACTCATATCCGTGATATTTTGGCTTCATTTTCGTACAGTGAGAGGGAGCAGACAAAATAGCTTTAAATTAGCTTTCCATGGTGTGATTTAGAAAGAAATTAAATACCCATATCTAGGAAAAGTCAAGAAAGCAGGGTCCTGAAATTTGATTGCGTGCAACGATACAATTAGTAAATACATTTAGTGTTAAATCACAAATGTTCTATGATAATCAGGGCTCTCAAGTCTCACAAATTCGCTGTGAGACTCATGCATATAAAAAAATTCTCACGCTGTCACACCACACCTTGTATTTCCCACACTGAGAAGTAAGGGATAACATGTCCAGCTAAAATTAATGGACGAGGCGCAGGCATACAGAGGGAAGTTTTCAGACGAGTTGATAGTTGTCTGCCTATCAGAAACACCACCACGGGTGCAGGTGCAAGCGATGTCATGGCGAGCCGGGAATTATGTGCCCAGGTGAGAGAAAAACATCCTAGTGCCCAACAACAATGCCACTACATCTGCGTTATCTCTTTTGCTGACTTTGAACAATCTGGAAAGTAGAGCCCTTAATCTGTACTGTTCCTGGAATTTAACTGACACTGTGAACCAACCACACTCTCTGAACAACAGGTGTTATTTCATGCACCGCATCATCAGTCCTGTGCTGAGTGACACCCACTGTGACATCACAGCAGGAAGCGGTCACTAATAGACCCTCTTCTTCTTCTCCATCATCTCTAATGGCTGCTGTGTCAACAACCAATCACAACAACAGCATATCTTTCTCTTGTGTCAACATCCAATCAGGCCAGCAGCATGCCACCCTACATGCCCTGAACTAACAGGAAACATTTCACAAGCAGAGATTCTCTCTCTCTCTCACCCTCTCTCTCTCTCGCTTTCTCTCTCAGACACACACACACACTCACTCACTCTCACTCTCTCTTACACACACTCAGTCAGTCTCACTCACTCATTCACTTTCTCACTCACTCATTCCCTTACTGACCCACTCACTCAATTACTTACTCAGTCAAGAATTCACACCTCACTCACTAATTTCCTCATTCATTCATACACTCACTAATTTACTCACTCACAAATTCACTCACTATTTCACTTGCTCACACTCACTAATTCACTTGGTCACACACTCACTAACTCACTCACTAGCACTCACTAATTCATTCACAAATGTATTCATTAATTCACAGACTCGCTCGCTCACTCATTCACTCGCCTGAGCCCTGGTTAGGGTTAGGGGTAACCCCCCCCCCCCTAAAAACGAGAGTATCATACACACCCACCCACGCACACACATACACACCCTCAGGTAGTGTAGCACCTCCGGTTACGTCTGATCCACCCGTTCCATCTGTGATGCCACTTAGTAAGACAAACACGCCTAACCAGGCGTACTGATTGGATTGCCATTTAACATTAAGAATATGTCCACTCTATCCCTTCGTTTTCCGCTGACAAAGGAGAACGACGCCCCCCCACCCCCTTCCAGAGTCTTCCCCCAACCCCCTCTCCAGGCTTGCCTGCTCCAGCCCCATCCCTCACAGTATCCACCACCCCACCCCCACCCATGGGGGTATATATATTAAGGTGAGGCCCACTGATCTGCCTCAACCTACCCTGCTCTCCAGCATCTCTACCAGACCTACCTGATCCTCCACCATCTCCTCCTCACCTTGTCCTCCACAGGTAACACCTCCAGCCCTAGAGCCTCACCAGACTTCAACACCGCCAGGGACAGAGACCTGAAGGTTTACAGCTCAGACTTGATGTCATGTTAGTAGTAGACCCCGGTCTGTTCCTTTGAATACTTGAAAGTATGTTGTTGTAGAGCTTTACGGAGGTTATCAGGTTTGGAAGGAGAACTGTGTTGATGGGGCAGACAGACAGGACACCTCTGTGCGTAAGTTACTCGTAGGCAGTCAAAGAAAAGGTGCAGTTCTGGGTTTGGTCTTGGGTGTATGAGTGACCACAACCGCAGGTGGTAAAGATGGTGTACACTGTAGCTCACTGTAATTCTCATGCTGTCACTGGTAACATGCAATGTGTGTGTGTTTGTGTGTGCGAGTGTATTTTGTGTGTCCATGTGATGTACTGCAATGTGTTTGTCTATATGTTTTGTGTATGTATCTGCATGTCTACCTAATAATCTAATGTATGTATATGTGTGTGTGTGTGTCAGCTCTCCGCCACCATGGCCCTCTGGTTCCAAGCTGTGTCTGTGCTGGTGCTGCTGGCTGTGTGCCCCCCCAGCTCTCAGGCTGCAACGTCCCCTCAACACCTGTGTGGATCCCACCTGGTGGATGCCCTTTACCTGGTCTGTGGAGAGAAGGGATTCTTCTACAACCCCAAGAGAGACGTGGACCCCCTCCTAGGTGTGCACTCTAGCTCCCTCTAGCTACTGTACCGCTCCATTCTTCATTCTGCTCCTCCCCTCCTCTCGTCTAACCCCACCACTCTCCCCTCCGCTCTCCTCTCGTCTAACCCCACCACTCTCCCCTCCGCTCTCCTCTCGTCTAACCCCACCACTCTCCCCTCCGCTCTCTTCTCCCTTCTACTTTCCTCTCCTCTCCCTCCCCCCTTCTCTCCTCCCACCCCCCATTTCACCTTTCATCTCCTCTCCTCCCGCTCCCCCCTCCTCTCTTCTCCCTCCTCCATTTCACCTCACCACCCTCCTCTCCATCCCCCTCCACCTCTCCTCTCCCTATCTCTCCTCCCCTCTGCTTTCTTCTCCTTCCCCCCTCCATCTCTCCTCTCCCCTCTCTCTTCTCCCCCCTCCTCTTCTTTACCTCCCCCCTCCACCTCTCCCTCCCTCCTTCTCTCCCCCATCTCCTCTCCCTCTATCCCGTCTATCCTCCCCCCTCCAGGGTTCCTATCCCCCAAGGCAGCAGAGGGAGAGAATGAAGTGGCAGAGTTTGCCTTCAAGGACCAGATGGAGATGATGGTGAAGAGAGGTATCGTGGAGCAGTGCTGCCACAAACCCTGCAACATCTTCGATCTGCAGAATTACTGCAACTGAGGCCTGGCTGTGTGACACTGAGCCTAACCCTGCTGTCTCCAGACCCTGGCCTTCCTCTCCCCAGATCTCCCAGTCTCCAGACATGTGACGGAAACTCTGCTCGCAGTGCACATGGGAACTGAACATGCTGAGACTAATTATATTTTTCTTAGAAAATAAAGTTCTATGAAATGAATGAGGTGTCTGCCTTTGTATTTTGCTGAGATTAGTGTGGTCTGTTATTTGTACGTAGCCTATAGATACATATTTATTATAATTTAAACATTGGCAAACGATTAAGGTGAGCTTGATTTGATATACCCAGTGCTATGAAACCTGTAATTTATATAACTAAAACGTCTAGCATGGAAAGTAGATGGACGGATTCGTTTCACACGTAACTGACAGGGTTGTTATTGTCACCATTGAGAAAAGGGAAGTCTGAGAGTAAATTAGAGGAACCAATGATATCAGACCTCGCAAGTGAGTTGGCTTCCCCGCTTTTTAGAAAATA
Source organism: Osmerus eperlanus (assembly GCF_963692335.1). NCBI lineage: Eukaryota > Metazoa > Chordata > Actinopteri > Osmeriformes > Osmeridae > Osmerus > Osmerus eperlanus. The sequence goes on along the minus strand of NC_085044.1, from coordinate 8,388,572 downwards.
ACGAAAAACCTGTCCGACGGAAATCGACATCCCTTTTTTATTCTGCTACTAGTCCGGGTGGAGTGACGAGTGTCCACAAGGTGTCCCGCTTTATTTCTAGAGTCAGCTAGTCCTGAAATAGGCCCACATTCAACGTCACAATAAGCTTTAGAGAATGTTTTGTTGAACTGACGAATTTTTCTTCTTGGAGCAAGTTGACGACACGCAAACATTCGGTCGACTGAGGTTATATAGGAAAATAAGTAGATATTATTCGGGAAGCGAATTGGAAACGATTGTTCCTGTCGTCAGTCTGCGCCGTTTGGGGCGGGACTGACACACCTGTGTAGCCGGGGGCAGGTGCATTGTGTTTACGGGCACGCCTCGCTCCCTAAACTATCAAAACCACAGGGGTTCCGCTAAACGTATCATCAATTCTGAGACAACGCCGCTCGGCAGTAGGTCTAGTCTGCAAAGAGAGGAACCGTTTTACTCCTATATCTTGATATATAGGGTCATTGTAAACTAGTGTCAAGTTGATTTGTCGTAAACGGTTGGATAAGAATTCAACACAATGCAATATGTTAATTTAACAGAAGATGCATGCAGAAACGGTAAGTTAATGACACCACTGCAAGTGTAATTTACATATACTCTATTATTAGTATTGTTCGTACAAGATTATATTAGATACCAATTTAGTGTCATGGTTTATAACAGCATTTGTTGCCTTCAAATACTATGCTTATTGGCGACCAGGATTGTGCGTGGATGGGGAAGTGATTTGTATTAAACGTCTCGTCCTTTTCACGTAAAGAAAACTAACAGTCCTCTGAATATCTATGAATAAGAAACTGAAACAGTATGTTTCCAGAGAATGGGTAGAGTGTTTTTCACTTGAGCAGAATATACAACTTAAGCAAACAGTCTCGGATTTCAAAATTACTGACCGGGGTGTTTGAGGACGCCCATGTTGACAATGTTAACATCATGGGATTTTTGTTCTGTTAAGAACTGAATGCAAGGCTACTTCCCTGAGACAAGTCGTCGATAGCTTATCTAGTATGACGTGAATGAGATCGTACAAAATCTATTGAATCCTGATTTATACATTCATATTTATAATATTGATTAAATATTGATATTGATCTAAATAACATCAACACAAAATGAATCATTTGAATGTCCGTGGCTTCATCCAGATTCCACAAGGTCACCTCACCTCGGTCTGACCTGAACATTCCACCTGCATGTTCATGGATGTTATGACGTCACCGTGTAACCTGGTGCACCGATAGCGCCCCGGAATCAGTTCCATCTACCTGTGGAATGTTGATGACGTCTGAAACATGATTCAGCAATCAGAGAATGTCTATGCTTTATTAACCCCCCCAAGGTTCCTCAGTGCGTGTGTGGTGTGGCTCTCAGGCTGTGGTGTGTGTGCTGAGTGGAGGAGCCACCGATGGAAATGGCACCTCCCCCCTCCCCAACACCACGGAGACAATCGCCGTGCTGGTCACCACCGGCAACAACAAATGGAGCAACTATAACTTCTGGGTGGGGCTGAGCCTGGCCGTGATGTCGGCCTTTCTGATTGGTGGAAGCGTGTTACTGAAGAAGAAAGCCCTCCTCCGATTGGCTGATACTGGACACACGAGAGCAGGTTGGTAAACCAGGGGTCTGTTCCATTAAGGGCTAAGAAAAGTGCGGTTTAAATGCCAAAACCAATATTAAACTTGACACATCGGTCAGGGCTTAAACGGTCCCATAAAGGTAAATTCAATTTCAAGACAGGTTCAAGTAATGTGTACACTATTGTTAACCCTTGTGTTATCTTCGGGTCATTCTGACCCATCAGTCATTGTGACCAACCGTTGTATTGCGACAACTTTACCGCATACAAAAACAAAGTGAAGCATTTTCTTTTAACCGTTGGGCTGTCTCAGACCCCCCACATTGCAAAGGTTAAAAGAAAATTATTTTTATTTGTTTTGTATTGGGTAAAATTGGGTAAACACAACAATGGTTCGTTATGAACCTTTGGGTCATGTGACCCGAAGGCAGCACAAGGGTTAAGTAGCCAGAGAAGTTGGAACATGGATCAAATTGGTGCACCAGTGTAAAGCAATGGTAAAGAGAGTGCAGTGATGTTCACGGCTAGGTGACCTGTTCCTGGAAGTATGGTCTCTTTAAAGTGCCCTGTGACCTTGTCATAGCTTCCTCATCCACCAAGTCATCAATGAGATTACATGCCATGATTGACATAGAACACATTGGTTGAGATCCTGTCTTTAGACTTGACTTTGATAAAAAAAAAAAAAATACACCCACCAAATGCATCAAAGTTAACTTTTTGGCCATTCTTTAAATCAAGGCTATTGTCACATGGTGTTGAGTCGATTGTAGGCAGGAGACAGATATAATGCAAGAGGTTTTTTTTTAATGGATGTCCATCAGCAAAACAAGATAATAAACAACTTAGGTGTCTTTGAAAAAACTACAAAATGGAAACAAAGTTCGTTATCTGGCGCTTGTCCGGGGGTAGGGTCGCGGGGGCAGCAACCTAAGCAGGGAGGCCCAGACTTCCCTCTCCCCGGCCACTTCCACCAGCTCTTCCTCGGGAACCCCGAGGCGTTCCCAGGCCAGCGGAGAGACATAGTCCCTCCAGCGTGTCCTGGGAAAAGCTACGGTGCTTTTCCCTGGCCAAACTGTCAAACGAACAATGTAACGAAACAACAGACCGAAGACACACTACACAGACTGACATACCCACATGGACCAAAAAGAACAACACGGATCAAAACAAAAAGGGTATGAGCCTACCAGAAAATGTATGTGTCAAAACGTCTGTCTCTACTAGAGTGGTGTGCTGACAGACAGAACAAACACAAACAGGGTGGGACACGTGTAATCAACCTTTGTTTACCTTGCTTCCCTATTTCTCTCTCTCTCTCTCTCTCTCTCTCTCTCTCTCTCTCTCTCTCTCTCTCTCTCTCTCTCTCTCTCTCTCTCTCTCTCTCTCTCTCTCTCTCTCTCTCTCTCTCTCTCTCTCTCTCTCTCTCTCTCTCTCTCCAGGTGATGGTGGCCATGGCTATCTGAAGGACTGGCTGTGGTGGGGGGGTCTTCTCACTAGTATGGACTCAAACAAAATGACCTCCATTAACTCTTAGAAACAGAAGAGATGCACATAGAGATGATTACATTATTTACTTTTTTGCTGTCCTGGTCACTGATCTGTTTTTCCCTCTGTGTGTATCATAGTGGGCGCCGGCGAGGGGGCCAACTTTGCAGCGTATATGTTTGCTCCTGCTACCGTGGTTACACCACTTGGCGCTGGAAGTGTCCTTATCAGGTACCCATAGTTCTGTCTCTCCTACCCTCTCCTCTCATCTCCTCTAGTCTCCTCTCTTCCTTTCTCTCCTCCTCTATTCCTCACCATTTGCATCCTCTCGTCTCTTCCTTTCTCCTTTTATCCTCTCCATTCTTCTACTACTCTCATCTCCTCTCCACTCCATTGCTCTCCTTTCTTTTTCCTTTCCATTGAATTCCTCTCCCCTCCTCTCCTCTCCCCTCATCTACTCTTCTCTCCATTTTTCTTCCCTCCATTCCTCTCCTCTCCCCCTCTCCTCTCCCCCTCTCCATTCCTCTCCTCTCCATTCTTCTCCTGTCCTGTCCTGTCTTGTCCTCTCCTCTCCTCACACTATCCTGCAGGTAATCAGTGTGTGCTGTTCTGGGTATTCCTCAGTGCAGTTCTGTCCTGCTACCTGCTGGGGGAGACCCTGAACCTGTTGGGGAAGCTGGGCTGTGTGCTCAGCCTGCTGGGCAGCACCCTCATGGTCATCCACGCCCCTGAAGAGGAGGAGATCTCCACTCTGGAGCAGATGACCCAAAAGCTACTGGACCCAGGTGAGCTGGTGAGCAGGGAGGATGTAGACAGGTACATAGTTAGTCTGGGTAACAAATAGGATGGCAGACAGGTAGGATGGCAGACAGGTAGACACGTAGGATGGTAGATGGGTAGGATGGTAGACAGGTTGGATGGCAGGCAGGTAGGCAGGTAGACAAGTAGGCTAACAGAAGGTATGCATGTCCTGTTTTTTGTCTTTAATTATTGTTTATGTGCTAACCTTTGTCTGAATGATCTGATTGGCTCGCTGTGTGTATGTTTGAGTGATCTGATTTGTGCTTTCCAGGGTTCCTGGTGTACGCCAGTGTGCTGCTGGTACTCTGCCTGGTGCTCATCTTCTACCTGTCTCCTCGCTATGGCAACAGCAACATCCTTATCTATATCAGCATCTGCTCTCTACTGGGGGCCTTCACTGTCTCCTCTGTGAAAGGACTGGGCTTCGCTATACGCACAGGTAGGGAGGGAGGGAGGAGATATGGCGAGAGGGGACGAGGAAGAAGGAAAGGAACTTGGAAGCCTTCTGTGTGTTCTGTAGGATTTGAAAGCCTGTGGTTACTGGGATTGGAATAAACAGAGAGAGGAGGAGAGGAGGGATTAATTAATGTATGATGTAATACATTTCATACCTTAAGTTTAACATACCGTCTCTCTCTGTCGGTCCTTTCACCCCCTCCCTCATTCCTCCTCTTCCCTTCTCCCTCCTCCATCCTCTCCTCCCCATCCCATCCCTCCCCTTCCTCCCTCCCCCCTCCTCCATTCTCCCCACCCCCCTACCCCTCTTTCTTTCTCCCCTCCTCCCTCAGTCTTCTTTGACGTCTCCGTAGCAGCCAACCCTCTGACCTGGATCCTGCTGCTGATGCTAGTCTCCTCCATCGTCATCCAGGTCAACTACCTCAACAAGTCCCTGGACTCCTTCAACACCCTGCTGGTCTACCCCATCTACTACGTGTGCTTCACCTCCGTGGTGCTGCTCACCTCTGTCATCCTCTTCCAAGAGTGGAGCTCCATGTCCGGGGTGGACGTGGTGGGGACACTGGGCGGGTTCCTGGTCATCGTCCTGGGGGTGGCCATGCTGCACCTGTTCAAGGACCTGGTGGTGACCCTAGAGGGGGTGGCCTGGAGGCTATGTCAGCCGCTGGACAGGGAGGAAGGGGGGGAGGGGATGGGGGAGGTGGGGGATGGGAGGGGGGAGGTGAGGGGGAAGAGGGGGGAGGATAAACATACGCTGATAGACAACATGGTGGTGGAGAGTTTGCCCCCCATGAGGGAGGATGGGCCTAGGGTCTTCATCATCAGCTAGTTGTCTTCATCCTCTTCATCTTCCTCATCTTCCCTACCTTCATATTGATAGTCCTTGTCATCATCCACTGCCGTAGCGTCTTCATCAGCAGCTGATCATATTCACCATTATCATCATCATCATCATCAGCGGCAGCAGCTGAGATGACGACGGCGATCCCATTCATGCCACCTTGCTTTTCTCGCCATCATCATTTTCTGATGGTTTCCTCCTTCATCAGGAGGTCTTCATCCCTCTCTGCCCCCAAGCAGCGTGAAGACTGCTCTATAGAGATGCACTTGAACTCATGTAAATATGGCCGTAAATAATGTCTTTAAGGGGTTGTTATGTTGCGGTGTTGATGCACAGTAGACAATGAACAGTAACTGGTGTACAGTAGCTGGTGTACAGTAGCTGTACAGGACTCAGGGTGTTGAGGATCGGCTGGTCTCAAAAGAGAGCAGCAGTCACCCCCAGCAGAGCAAGCTGGGAGTGACGCTCTTGTCTTCAGATGCATCAACCATGGACCTGACCACTGAGACAACATCTCAGGTCTCAAACACTGCAGTACTAGAACCAGAACATCCTCTTACTGGAGTTAAAGGATAAACACATTCTGTTCTAGAACTGCTTAGGACCGTCCTGGGCTGCGTTTCCCGATAACGATGGATCGTAGCAACGATCGAGCAAAATAACGAAACCATTGATATTTCTTGCGTGCGTTTCCCAAACATGCTCCTAAGGAGTAGGCTTATCTATGCGCTTTCAAGAGCTACGAATTTTCAAGAGACACTTTAGCTACGGTGTCTTTGGGAACAGCCCGTAAAACTAAGATTCGTCGTACGACGGATTCTACGATCAACTTTGTCTTACGACACTTTCGGGAAACGCAGCCCTGGCTGGTGTGTCAGAACCATGCATGGATGCAGAACGTTTTCAGGACCAAGAGGCTCAGGGTCGGAATTGGGTAAATTTCAATGATCCAGCCAGCCAGAGTAATTCAGGATCCCTTAAGCCCCACTGGGATTTTCAGGGTGTTATGTGTTGGTTTGAAGTGACCCTAGTTCCTGGCAGTGTTGTTTGATAGTAACTGACCCGAGTGTGATCAGGATCCTTCATAGGAAGGCTGACTGCAGAAGTCCCTGACATGCTGATGACGGAGATCTATGAAGCTGCAGGATGACGAGGCTGCAGACCTCTGTCTATGAGGTGTGGTGGTTCACCAGTGGTTCTTCCGTTTTGCCTGTGGGGGTCCCCTTCTGGAGAACCATTGAAGAGCCTTTCTTGTTTCCCTGTAGAACCGCTCATGGTTTATAATAGTTGCAACACTTCTAGAAAGCAATACCACAACCGTGAATATGTTGTCAACATTGCGTCCCAGATGTTGTGTTGACCTGTTGAGGTCATTGGTTATAGTCACGTGACAGTCACCATGAGTCGTAGAGAAGATACTTCATATACTTCGTATGATTGGAGGATGGGTGAACATCTGTAGATCCCACCATTACTAGGCCCTACATAGACCTCGTAGATGTAAAGCTGTGTGCTGAAGGCCCTGTCTATAATGTCACAGATGGTACTGTACCTGGTCTATGATGTCACATTTGTTACTGCAGGCCCTTGTCTATGATATAAAATAGCTATGGAAGACTGGCCTCGCCTGCATTAGTTTTTGAAAGAGCTGGTATTATTCACAATTAACAACAAGAAGAGCTAGATGTATTTATTTGATATGTCCGTGATGAGAACAAGCATGTCATATTCCTCTGTTGGTCATTAAAACATTCTGGCTTGATCTGAAGTGCATTGTGGTTGTTTACGGGCTGTGTGAGCAGAATTTCAGCTTGAGGAGGCTTGCACAAGTCAACTATCACTAGTTATCTATCCACTATCAATACCAATCAAGTTTAATAAACATGCATTGCTACAAACAAGGAGATTAATGTGTGTGTGCGTGCAAGAATATTTGACTGTAACCATCCTAGTCAGTAGATCTTCCAACAACCAAACCGGTTCTGGCGGTTCTCCTCAGGGAACGTTCAGCGTGGAACCCTCCTCCAGACAGATCCTGTTCCTAACAACATGCAGGTGTCGGGTATCCTTGGCTGGGCTCCAAGACTGCTCCATACATACTTCCTCTGACAACTGTAGTGGGCTGGAGGTAAATGATTCACAACTTGAGATGTCCCAGAGGGGTGGACTTCTTCAGAAGTGTGTAGAAAGCCCCACCCCTCTGGGGACCCTGTTGGAGAAAACGTGTGTACCTAAGAACGTCAGAAAAAAGGAGTGGGGGTGGAGGGTGGAGCAGACATGACCTTAGAGGAGAAGTTGCTAAGAGTCCATGCACCAGAGGATGTTAGTCTAAACACGGAGGAGGCTCTTCATGTTAGCATGGCCTCACCTTAACACACACCTGGATACACACCTTTACACACACCTGGATACACGACTTTACACACACTTGGATACACACCTTTACCAAACCTGGATACACACCTTAACACACACCTAATCAAACACCTGGAAATATATCTTGAAATACACCTTAACACAAACTTGGATACACACCTGGATACACACATTAACACACACCTGGATACACAGCGTAACACACATCTTGACACTCACCTTAATACACACGGGGTGGAACTGCTCTTGATTAATTTTAAAAGCATTTGGAGGAAAATTCACACCACCTGAACAGGCACAGAGAGTTATCCCCTGAAAGCTGTATAGCTACACCACACTGCTGCTTTGTCCTCAGACTTGTTGGGACCTGTGTTGCTGTGTCACCTGGACCCAGCCCAGATTTCTCTGCTTGAGATATTCCAGTACTGTGCAGTATACATTTATGAGTTCCATGTCTGTTTCTATGCTTCATTGGCCAAGCACTTTATGATATCCTTTCAGGATTAATAAATAAACTTTCATCGAATTGAAATATTGACCTGTGAGGACAACATGGTAAACACACTGGAAATAAGGCTTTAGAATTCTTACATGTGACTGCCTTATAGTTTTTGATTCTCTGCCTTATATGTTTCTCGTGAAAGAATATGTCCATCAATTAACCGCTTGATTGCTCAATAACAACTCAACTATCTTTTCAGGAAGCTTTCAGCTTCCTTTTTACACGTGATGTTGGCCTCTGTCTGCAGTACCCGCCAAGACCACCAGGTGGAAGCAGAGCCCAAATCACTGAGTTCATGATGGACTGAGAGTGAAAGATGGACATCAGGAGGAGTACCAAGTATAGGGTCCATGTGTTTTCACCTACAAATTTATAGTATCCTGATGGACTGTTGTATTGATATGATTACAGGATTTGTGCTAAACGCATGACAGTCTCTGTACACATACACAGGTTGCTTCACACAGCCACCCTCCACACTGACCATATTAGGGTGTTCCTCTTCCTGGCGTTAGTTCATTATGCAGCTCACTAATCCCTCCCCCACAGTCGTGATCAGCCACTTCCACCCGGCTCCTGATTGGTCATCCACCTCTCTAATCCCTAATCCTGTCAATGGGATTGGCTACGCTGCCACTCAACGCCAGACACAATCTTACACACCGATGTAATATGTTTAGCCACCATCGCACACATGCACACACATACACACTCATACACACACATACATACAGTACATACAAACACACACACATACATGCAAACAGAAAAAAACATACCAGTGAAAAAACTGGGATTTATGCAAAGTCACACATATACACACATTGACAAACACACACACACACCTCCCACAGCCTTCTCTAAATCATGACAGAAACGTGTTATTAAACCTGGCATAAATCAGAGGATGAAAAGCTGAGAGATGCCCTCCTCCCTCCTTTCATCCCTCCATCCATCCCTCCTTCCTTTCATCCATCTCTCCCTCCTTCCCTTCATCCTTCCCTCCTCCTTCATAAGTCTCCTGTTATTTTGTTCCTGCTTGGATGTGTTGTTGTCCTAATTACTGTGATCACTCATCGTCCAGGACTTCTCTCTCTCTCTCTGTCTCCCCCTCCTCCCTCTCCTCTATCTCCATCCTCTTTCTGTCTCTCAACCATTTCTCTTTCAACCCCTCCTCCCTCCCTCCCCTCCTCCCTCGCATATCATCTCCCTCTTCTTTCTGTCTCTCAACTCTCTCTCCCCCTCCTACCCTCCCTCCCACAGCTGAGAGCTAGTGAGGATGATGTTCTGAAGCTTATCTTCACCTGAGCTCTCACAGCTCCACCACTCTGCTACGGTGGCTGTGAGGGGCCAAACCAGAACCCCACAGTGGTAAAACATGAATACCAAGTGTCTTCACTGATCCCTGTGCTCGCCAGCCAGATACTGAGTGTGGAGCATGAAAATACGGATTCCTTGGTTATTGTGGTAGGCGACTTTAACAAAGGCAATCTCACTCAAGAACTCCCAAAATATAGACAATTCATCAAATTCCCTACCAGAGAAGGAAACACCTTGGATCACTGCTACTCTACAATCAGCAAAGCATACCATGCGGTCCCCCGAGCAGCACTGGGTCACTGACCACGCCATGGTCCACCTGATTCCTGCATACAGGCAGAAGCTAAAGCGCTGTAAGCCTGCTGTGAGGACATCAAAACAGTGGACCAGTGAAGCTATGGAGGATCTGCGGGCGTGCTTGGACTGCACTGACTGGGACATGTTCACGACTGCTACCAATAGTCTGGATGAGCTCACAGAGGCTGTGACATCATACATCAGCTTCTGTGAGGACTGCTGTATACCAACACGCACCAGGGTAAGCTACAACAACGACAAACCCTGGTTTACAGCTAAACTCAGAAGGTTGAGGTCAGAGAAAGAGGCCGCGTTTAGGAGTGGGGACAAAGACAGTTTCAAGGAGTCGAAGAACAGGTTTAGCAAGGCGGTGAGGGAGGCTAAACGACTGTACTCAGAGAGACTAAAACACCAATTCTCTGCAAACGACTCTGCTTCTGTCTGGAGAGGGCTCAGGCAGATTACCAACTACAAGCCCAGAGCCCCCCACTCCACTAACGACTCCCGTCTGGCCAACGACCTGAATGAGTTCTACTGCAGATTTGAAAGACAATTGGACAGTCCTGAACTACCCCTTCCCACCCAGGAGGCCTCCCACCTCCCACCCTCTACAGTGACGACTCTCTCCATTCAGGAGGGTGAAGTTAACAGACTTTTCAAGAGGCAGAATCCCCGCAAAGCAGCTGGGCCGGACTCTGTCTCTCCAGCCACCCTCAAGCACTGCGCTGACCAGCTGTCTCCGGTGTTTACCTACATCTTTGACACCTCCCTTGAGACATGCCATGTGCCAGCCTGTCTCAAGTCCTCCACCATCATCCCTGTGCCCAAAAAGCCAAGGCCAACAGGACATAATGACTACAGACCCGTCGCCCTGACCTCTGTGGTAATGAAGTTTTTCGAGCGCCTGGTGCTGGCACACCTTAAATCCATCACTGACCCTCTACTGGACCCCCTGCAGTTTGCCTACAGAGCCAACAGGTCTGTGGACGATGCAGTTAACATGGCCCTCCACTTCACCCTACAGCACCTGGACTCCCCAGCATCCTATGCCAGGATCCTGTTTGTGGACCTCAGCTCTGCCTTCAATACCATCATCCCCGCCCTGCTTCAGGACAAGCTCTCCCAGCTGAACGTGCCTGATTCCACCTGCAGGTGGATCACAGACTTCCTGTCTGACAGGAAGCAGTGCGTTAAGCTGGGAACACAAGTCTCTGACTCCCGGTCCATCAGCACCGGATCACCTCAGGGCTGCGTCCTTTCTCCTCTGCTCTTCTCCCTGTACACCAACAGTTGCACCTCCAGTCATCCGTCCGTCAAACTCCTGAAGTTTGCGGACGACACCACCCTTATTGGGCTCATCTCTGGTGGAGACGAGTCTGATTATAGGTGGGAAGCGGCCAACCTGGTGACCTGGTGCAGCCAGAACAACTTAGAGCTCAATGCTCTTAAGACAGTGGAGATGGTTGTGGACTTCAGGAGGAACACAGCCCCACTCACCCCCATCACCCTGTGTGACTCCCCAGTCAACACTGTGGAGTCACACAGCAATCTGCCTACCCTCGAGGACCTGCACACCTCGAGGACCCTGAGGCGAGCGAGGAAGATTGTGGCCGACTCCTCCCACCCTGGACACTCCCTGTTTCAGTCACTCCCCTCCGGCAGAAGGCTGCGGTCCATCAGGACCAATACCTCACGCCACAAAAACAGTTTCTTCCCTTCCGCTGTTGGCCTCTTCAACAAGGCCAAGGGACCACACTGACTCTAATGACTTCTTGCTTAAAACACACTGCTTTTTGCACTGAATTACAAAATGGTATCTTGTACATTTGTATTTTTTGTAATATTTGTATTTTTGTATTTTTATATTGTAATTTACGGCAACTTATATTTTATTTTATTGTATATTTAATTCTATTCTAATCCCACTTAGTACTGCTAGTTTATGTACCCTTAGTATAGATAGTCCACATATTTAAATTTTAGGTACATGTTTATTGTATGCACCTTCCTGCCAAAGCAAATTCCTTGTCTGTGCAAACTTTCATGGCGAATAAATCCCATTCTGATTCTGATTCTGAGGAAACAGGAAACAATGAAGCATGGATTTATTATAGTGTCATGTGACCTGGCACCATCTCTGCTCACCCCACTTTCTGCTCTTTTAGAAAGTTAATAATTTCCTCGTCGCTGTTGATGTCTTCATTGTCATCTGGATAGTAAAGCTCCTCGATATCGCTCATTTTGAAGATGACATCAGAGGGCAATAAGTATCAGTATCAGACCTGATAGTGAGAACAAGGATTGAAAGGAGAATGAGAGAATGAAAGAACGATGCACTTTGCTGTCCTTCTACATAAGCATATCAGCATCGTACCCCTCACACAGCCTTTTATCTGAGTTTAGACACATCTATTAGACCTGGGGATTCAGTACGCACGCACGCACGCACACACCACCATACAAACCATACATACACACTGACCACACACAGACACACACATCATACACACATACACACTTCATATACATAAAGCTTACAATACACACACACCACACAGACACACACATCATACACATACCATACATACACACCACACACACACATTTACATTTAGTCATTTAGCAGACGCTCTTATCCAGAGCGACTTAAAGTAAGTACAGGGACATTCCCCCCGAGGCAAGTAGGGTGAAGTGCCTTGCCCAAGGACACAACATCATTTGACACAGCCGGCAATCGAACTGGCAACCTTCAGATTACTAACCCAATTCCCTAACTGCTCAGCCACCTGACTCCCCACACATCATACATACACCATACACACATGCTCACAGGCTCATGTACACACACACAAATGTTCCTGAACACACATCACACAAGCAATTCACACACATACTAACATAGAAGTATAAATGCACAAACCCATACACCCGCTCATATGCACATACCAACACACATACACCAACAAAGGTGTATCCGAGAGTGTGTGTGTGCATGCGTGTGTGTGTGTGTGTGCATTCATGTGTTTGAGTCTGTGTAAGTTTGTGTTCAGTGTGTGTGTGTGTGTGTGTGTGTGTAAGAGTGTGTGAGTTTGTATGTGTGCATATGTTTGTGTGGCGTGAGGATGTATAAGTGTGTGAGAGAAAATGTATTTGCAAGTGTGTGTGTGTATATGTGTGTGAATGTGAATGGGTGGAGTGTATGTGTGAGTTTGTGTACATGCTTGTGTGTGTAAGTGTGAGGTCTGCATGAGTGTGCATGAGTGTGTGAGTGTTTCTGTGAGAATAAGTGTGCGCGAGTGTGTGAGTGTATTATGTGTGTGAATCTGCATATGTGTGTTGTATGTGCATGTGCGTGCGTGTGTGTGGGTAGGAGTGGAGTATGTAAGCCTCTGACTGTCTTTAATAAACTGACAATCAGAATCAGAATGGGTTTTAATCGCCATGAAAGTTTGCACAGACAAGGAATTTACTTTGGCAGGAAGGTGGATACATTAAACATATAGGAATCTTAAAACTTAAATATGTGGTCTAACTATACAAAAGGAACAAAGTCTTGCTAATACTAAGGGGATTTAGAATAAAAATAAAATATAAAATATAAATTAACCATAATTTACAATCTAAAAATACAGATAGCACAAAAAATACAAATAGTACAAAAGATACAAATAGTGCAAATTGCAATGTGGCAAGGTGTCATTGTGCAGATTGTGGTTAAATTCTTTAAAGTCAGTGTGGGCCCTTGGCCTTGTTGAAGAGGCCAACAGCGGATGGAAAGAAACTGTTCTTATGGCGTGAGGTTTTGGTCCTGATGGACCGCAGCCTTCTGTCGGAGGGGAGTAGCTGGAACAGGGAGTGGCCAGGGTGGGAGGGGTCGGCCACAATCTTCCTCGCTCGCCTCAGGGTCCTCGAGGTGTGCATGTCCTTGAGGGTAGGCAGATTGCAGACGATCACCTTCTCAGCAGTGCGGATGATACGCTGCTGTCTGCTCTTGTCCTTGGCAGTGGCGGCAGCGTACCAGATGGTGATGGAGGAGGTGAGGATGTACTCAATGATGGCTGTGTAGAAGTGCACCATCATTGTCTTTGGCAGGTTGAATTTCTTCAGCTGCCGTAGGAAGTACATCCTCTGTTGTGCTTTTTTGGTGAGGGAGCTGATGTTCAGTTCCCACTTGAGGTCCTGGGAGAGGATGGTGCCCAGGAAGCGGAAGGACTCCACAGTGTTGACTGGGGAGTTGCACAGGGTGATGGGGTGAGTGGGGCTGTATTCTTCCTGAAGTCCACAACCATCTCCACTGTCTTAAGAGCATTGAGCTCTAAGTTGTTCTGGCTGCACCAGGTCACCAGGTCACCAGCTTGTCAGCTTCCCACCTATAGTCAGAATCATCCCCACCAGAGATGAGCCCAATGAGGGTGGTGTCGTCTGCAAACTTCAGAAGTTTGACAGACGGATGACTGGAGGTGCAGCTGTTGGTTTACAAGGAGAAGGTACTCTTGGTGTGGTGGGAGGGGGCGTGTCTGGAGGGACGTGTCTGGAGGGAGACCTGGGTTCGATACCCACAAAGGCTTCCCCCAGGAAACCATGACAACAGAGGAGGACATTTCTGGCTCTGTACTCAAACCTCTGTCCCAGCGGTTAGCAATATGTAATCTCTCCCCTCCCACTCCTCCTCTCCTCCCTTCCCCCTCTCCTCACCTCCCTCCCTCCCCCCCTCTCCTCCCCTAATCTCTAATCGCACTGTGGGGAGCAGATCACACTACTACTGTATAAAAAATCATAAATACTGCTAATACTCCTCAGTACTGCTAACACTCCTCAGTACTTCTACTAATCCTCAGTACTCCCAATACACCATCATGCTCAGTATTACTCTGTAATACTTCTCAGTACTCAGTTGGAAACTGGTTGGCAGCGTGCCTTCAGGTTAGTCCACATTGCTGCTCAAACTGGGACAACTAAGGATGTTCCCAGATGGAGGTCACCCCAAACTCTCTCTCTCTCTCTCTCTCTCTCTCTCTCTCTCTCTCTCTGTGTCTCTCTCTGTCTCTCTCTCTCTTTGTGTGTGTCTCTCTCTCTGTGTGTGTCTGGGGTGTTGTTGTCTCATCATTGTTTACAGGCCATTACCTATGGCTTTTTGGTTGACTCTCTCTCTCTCTCTCTCTCTCTCTCTCTCTCTCTCTCTCTCTCTCTCCACTCCTCCCTCTGTCTCTCTGACACAAGTGCTCTCCACAAAGTTTTAATGAGCGAACAGTGCAGCCTAATGAGCCTGGACCTCCTAATTAGGGCCTTCCTGGATAATTGCTGCTTCCTTTGTGTGTGTCTGTCTCTCCCCTCCCTCGGTGACAGGGGGTAATGAGGTGTTACACCGTATGATGTCCCTGGATCACAGAGTGGAGGAACAGAAGGTCCTATATGCTCTGAAGCGTGAGCATTATGACAGTATTTTATTTTTGTTTAGACGAGTAAAACGTCAAGAGTGAAGGATGAAAAAAATCAAAATAAGAGAGAGATATGGAGAGTCATGAAATTACTTTTTCAAGAGAAAGTCAGAGAGATGGAAAGGTGAGTTTTTCCTTTAAATAGACGTTCCCTCTTTTTCTTCAGTTCCTGGTTCTTGTCTTTCTATATACTCCCTGCCTTCTTCTTCTTCCTTCTCTTCACCTCTCTTTTCCTTTTCTCCTGAGTTATCTTCTTCACTCCTCTTCCCCTCGCCTCTCTTCCCCTCCATTCCTCTCCCATCACCTCTCTTCCCCTCCATTCCTCTCCCATCACCTCTCTTCTACCTCCCCTCACCTCTCTTCTCCTCCCTCACCTCTCTTCTCCTCCCTCACTTCACCTCAGGGTCATGTGTTCAATCACTCTGGAGAGACATGAGGGCTGATCCATAAATTGAGACACAGTTCCGCAGAGCTTTAATGTGTAGGATCACAAACGTGAAAAAAAAATTCTGGTGTAGAGTGCAGTATCCTGGGAACACAGCCTTTAAACAAAGCAGTCAGAGTTCAGGGATGTAATGTGTGTAGTCTTTCTTTTGCTCTTCTCCTGTATATCTTTAAGTCTGCAGACCGGGCCAAACAACCATTCACATATCCACAAGGATGTGTTTAGAAAAGTCTAAAGTTTATTCAGAACAGAGCGCTGTTATTTACCCCCCAGCCCCCACACACGACTCCCCCACCCCTCACACATCTCCCCACTGTCACTGTCTCTCTGGGGCCAGACCTCTACACAGAGTCAGACAAACAGGCAGGTAGACAAACAGATAGGTGAACAGATAGACAGACAGGCAGACAGGTTGGCAGACAGTAAGGTAGACAGAGAGACAGACAGGTGGGTAAACAGTAGTGTTGCTTTCGTCAATGAAAATTATGACTAAATATCGTTGTCAACGAACCTTTATCACGTGACGAAAATGAGACGAGATGCAACGTAAATGCTGGTCATGTGAGGATGACTATAATTAAATGTATAATGCGATATTGTTGACGAATAAAAACGAGACAAAATGTGGTTTACAAAATAAAAATTATGCTAAAATGTCGAATCTTCGTTGACCAAAACGAGACGAGACGTTATAACGTTATTTCGTCTTGTTTAGTCGCGTTATTATTATTAGCCAACTCATGAAGCTGTGGTTAATGAGTCTCATTTTAATGTTACCTTTAGACGTAAGCCACTGTAGCTGAAAACGACTGAGACAAACGTGTGTGTATATTTGTTTGTGAGAGTGTGAAGTGGGTTAACATTTGTGACTAGTGTGTGTACTGTGAGTGTGTGTGTATTTGTTTGTGTGAGAGTGTAAAGTGGGTTTTAAGTTCCTACCTGACTGACTGACTAAGCATCCCTTGTTGGCCAAATACTGTAGCTAGTTTTGTCATTCACATAGCAATCCCACTGAACTGAATTTGGAAACAACAACATGACTTTGAATACCTTATTCTAGACCAATACATACATTTAAACAAATGGTATTGGCATTAACATGCCTCCTGAGACTATTGCTTAGACTACTTCTGTTTTGATTAAAAAGAGACTGAAATACAATTTTCGTTGACTAAAACTAGACTAAATGTCATCAGTTTTCATCGACTAAAACTAGACTAAAATGTCATCCGTTTTCGTCGACTAAAACTAGACAAAAATAGTCATGGATAATTCTGACTAAAATAAGACTAAAATGCTCAGACTTTTAGTCGACTGAAACTTGACTAGACTAAAAAGAGTGTGAACGTGACTAAAACTAATAAAAACTCAAATGACAGCTTGACACAAAGACTAGACTAAAACTAAAATTAAAACAGGCCGCCAAAAACAACACTAGTAGACAGACAGACAGGTAGACAGACAGACAGGCAGGTGGGTAGAGCAGGTGGGGAGTTGTCACTGTCATCCTGAAGATTTTACCAAACATCAGCAGAGGAAGAGGAGTCCAGGTTATAAAGGGACATTTCAAAACAAATCCAATTCAACCTGGTTTAAACAAAGCTGTAAAGTTAGAACCACACCAACATGACATCTCTGAGCATGTCTCACACACACAGAGCCATATCTTACAAACGTCATCTTTTACAAAGTATAAAACATGATTTCAGTTCTGTGACACAAGGAGTCTTTAAAATTCAGAAATGTTAGGTTCCAACCCTGTTCCCTATAGACCTCGCTGTGTGTCCAGTTTAGGAGGGTTTTTGTGCTTTGAACAAATCTTTATTGCAAAAACAAACAACTCTGAAACCTGCATGCTGCAAAATGACTCACAGAAAAACCATCAAGGGTCAATCCTGTTTCAGTTCAGTCAATTCAGAAAGTGAGTTTCAATCTAAAATGAAAATACTATGAGGTGAGAATAGGGACATAACTCTGACAGCTTGAAAGATACGAATTGAAAAGCCGTAATGTTGTAAGAAACCATTTGCAAGCGTGTAAAATAAATTTGCAGGCTTGTAACTTGCGGGTGTATTTCTGTGTGATGGATAGGATGACCCAGGTAGCGTTAGTTGCTGATGTTGTAGAATCTGATGGGTCAAGGGTGGAAGGTCCCGCCCCCAATTTCACTGTTCAAAATCTGTCTCCCAGTTCAGACTTTTAAAACGTTCACAACGTGACACTGGCTGAACATCTAGTTTTTCTAACTAAACAGAAACACATTTTGAATACCCGTAAGTGAATTCGGAATACATCTGTAATCAAATGATGCTTACAAACATTCAAATTATGTTCACATGGAAAGGTACAAGCTTGTACCATTTTTACAACTTATTTTGACATTAACGCTTTTCAATTTCTGTCTCTCTTCTCACCTCTTGAAATACAGTTTCTTCATATTCAATGAAACGCAAAATAATTCAAAACAATTTTTCAAACTATAACAACTGTTTCAGTTTGAACTGAACTGAAAGCTTGGTGACCAGAGCACATGTTGATGGTCCTGTTCATGATCCCTCATCATCTCTCTCCGGAACCAGGAGACCCAATCAGTCCTCATCAGCTTCCCTGTCAGCAAGCTGAACCCATGTAAACATTAGCTTGTTTACTTGTAAACAACAAATGAACTGTAATCAGGTGATAGGGGTGACGCAAACAGAAAGACAGGCCGACAGGTGAGGGGGGGTGGGGTAAAGCAGGGCTACGTGGGGTAATAAGGGGTGGGGGTTGGGATTAGAAATGCTTGATTGTTAGAACATTAACATAAGGCAGACAATATGAAGTTGATTCTAGAAGACAGAGAGACTGAGGTGAAGACACACAGGCCTGCCATAGTGCAAATACACTAGCATACCCTCCGGATGGAAGACAGGGAGGAGGGAAGAAGGGAGGAAATGGGAGGAATCATGGGAGGAAGAAGGAAGGAAGAAGGGAGGAAGCATGGGAGGAAGCATGGGAGGAAGAAGGGTGTTTACACAACAGGTGAACTCCTCTCTAAGGGTCTTGGTTATTGCAGCAGAGGAGGGTGAGAAAACTGTATCTCTAGAAAAGACATGTTGATGCTTTTTGTTGTCCTCAGTGAGTCCAGCCAACCAGTCAGCCAGCCAGATAGCCAGTCAATCAGTCATTCAGCCAGTCAATTGTATAACCAGTCAGACAGTTATATAGCTAGTCAGGCAGTCAGTCAGATAACCAGCCAGTCAGATAACCAGCCTGTCAGGATACCCATTTGGCAGTTAGTTCAGTGACATGTGAGCAGAATGCAACACTTATAAACCTTTTTTCTATCTTATATTACACCCCCCCCCCCTGTGTCCCTCCTTCCCTTCCCAGGTCGGAGCGGCTCCTGGTGGGTGCAGTCACATGCCCGAGGAGGCCAGGCCCATGCCGCCCCCCTGGCCCATGCAGGGCAGAGTCTGGGGGCCCTTGGGGAAGTCGTGAGCCAGGACACGCCCGTTCTCCCCTCCGGCCCCTCCCCCTCCGGTGGCCCCGCCGCCTGTCATCCTGCTGAGGGTGGAGCTTAGCATGGCGGCATCGATGATCTCCTGGAGGAGAGGAGAAGGGAGGACAAGAGGAGAGGTGCGGAGAAGGGACGAGGAGAAGGGAGGAGATAAGAGGAGAAAGGAGGAGGAGAGGACGAAAGGAGAGGGGAGGACGAGAGCAGAGGAGAAGGAAGGAGAGGGGAGGAGAAGGGAGGAGAGGAGAAAGGAGAAGGGGAAGAGAGAAGAGGAGAGGGGAGGAGAGAAGAGGAGGTGAGGAGGAGAGAGGAGGAGAGTAGAGGAGAAGGGAGGAAATGAGGACAGGATAGGGGAGAGGAGGAGAAGAGGATAGGGGAGGAGATGGAAGGGGGAGCAAAGAGGAGAAGGGAGGAGAAGAGGGGAGGAGGGGAGAAGTAAGGAGAAGAAAGGAGAGGAAAGGAGAAAGGGGGAAGTAGTAGAGAAGAGGAAAGGAAAGGAAAGGTGATGAGAGGATTAAGATTCATTCATCCTTATCTCGTTATGAAGTTATGGTTATGAGGCCATATAAGAGTAAAGAAAAATGTATATTCAATTTTGTTATTATTATTATCCTGAATCCATGACAAATTATCTCACTGTCTTTCTCTGTCTATTCTCTGTCTGTATCTACATATCTGCCCTCTTTCTTTCTCTCTCTCTCGTTCCTGTCCTCCACTCTCTCGTTTGCATCCTGTGCTCTCCTCAGTTTAACATAATGAAAGCCTGTAGGGCTGAAAGCAGAGCTAATGATTTGCATGGCTCCTCTCTGTGCTGCATACACCCTCAGTGTTCATAAATCATTCAAACTTTTCACTTCAATAGCTGCTCAACCCTGCTCTCTCTCTCTCTCTCTCTCTCTCTTACACATCCCCCTCTCTCTCCTTCCCTCTGTCTCCCTCCCTCTCACTATGTCTCCCTCTCCCTCTTTTTCTGTCTGCCTCTCTCCCCGCCATCTCCCTAGGGTTCTCTCTTCTCTCTCCTTCTCTCTGTCTTTCTCTTCCCCACCACGTTTTCATCCCCCTCTGCCCCCCCCCCACCTATCTGTTGTCTGTCTGCTGTAACTAAAAGCTGTGTGTATGTGACAGTTTAAACACCTAGGCTGTTTGAGCCACAAGTCCTCCCCCCTCACCCCCCCGGAGCCCAATGTAGCAGGATGCCTGGGATGCAACAGAAGTGGTTGGGGTGCTTAACTTGGCGTAGCTCCAGTTTTTACATCATAACCACGTGGTTACGATGTAAAAGAGAACAACAAAAAAACACACACTCCTACCTTCATCCTGCGTGACTCTATACGAGACTTGTAGCAGAACTCCACCAGAGCGACCAGCATGGCCAGCCCCAGCCCTCCAATCAGGATGTAGAACACCCCCGCCACATTACTGAGGCTCAGGGCGCTTGTCTTGTCCTATCAGAGCACAGGACATGAGTCAGGGAGCCAATCAGAACGCAGAACGCAGTACATGCACAAAGAGACACACGCACACAAACACACACACAGGCACATCGTTTTCCTTAATTTATTTTATTTTATTTAACCTTTATTTAACAAGGAGAGTCCCATTGAGATTAAAAATTTATTTTTCAAGGGAGACCTGGCCAAGACAATAAATAAACCAGTCTACAAGCAAGTATCTGGATACAATTTAGCTTGTACTAGCAGGTCATGTCTCCATATTCATCTTATTCATCTGTGTGTCTAGGCTACAGAACAGCTAGCTGCTAGCATCACATCTTCTCTGACTGAGCATGGCATGCACACATGCACTGTACAAGCTGATCATTCACTCACCCCAGGGTTTCAACATGGCTGGTTAACTAGCTACAGAACTTGTGGGCATAGTTAGAAGACTAGCTGAAGGACTATTTAGGGGAATAGTTGACTTTTACCTCATGGTACCACACACATAGAGACATGGTGGGTTAAACTGCTAACTTTATTTTGTTAATCACTTTCAAATACTATTGATTTGTATTCTAAAATATTTAGCTGGCTGTTAGCGTTAGCAAGATAGCGTTGCGGATCTCCGACAGTGAATTAGTAGTTTTGAGGTATACACCATCAGGAAATAACTGATCATTGTTATGGTATATATCAGCCAATGGGATTAATGATGCACTCGATCTCTTAGTCTTTCATTGATAAGCTCATTCAGGAAGCAGTAGGCTGGTCAGGCCATGGCACCCATGGCATCACAGGAAGGGGCGGGACTTGTGTGCATCAGGTGACCATGCATGTACTATCTGTGCTTTGGGCGGGGCGTGTCTTGGCCCCATCCGTCCAATTGCATGCTGCGTGACAGAGCTGTGAGGGGTGGGGGGGTTTGGGGAGAGGGGGGCGGGCGTCTCTGGAGCAGGAAGCTGTAGGGGTGCTGGAGTGGAGTGAGGGGGGGTGGGGGGGGGGGGGCGGGGGGGTATAAAGAGAGGACCAACACGTGGACTGACCTTTCTTCCAGAATCCTTGCTGCCACACTCCCCTTTATCGTACCACCATTTGTTTTTCAGTTTGTCTAAGACGGCCTGCTCATTGAGCTTCAACACTGCTAGGTTAACTGGGATTCTTCCGGGGGGTGGAGGGGGAGGGGGGGGAGATAACATAAATAACATTTAGCTCTATGTTATCTTATGTCACTCATTCTCATCATCATCATCATCAGTGAGCTGGCAGACATTAGCACCCATCATCATCATCATCATCACCACCACAACCAAGATGTGTTCTACAGGTTGTTAACACAACGACAAAACAACAAAACACCAGACACACAGTAGAAACTGTCACTGCCAAAGTGATATGCATTAATACTCCATCTAGCTGGTCTAAGCTGGCTCCCTGCTGCGAGATGTGTATTACTATATCACTTTGGGTAACCGGCAAGTTGAACAACCTCAGACAAGCACAAAGCCTTTCTGACTATTACTTACTGAAAACATTTTTCTCTAAAAGTAGCAATAGTAATGATCAAATTGAAATCTTTAAGTCTAGTAGGAACCAATTGTAACTTGTACATTATGGATGGATGCATTATCGTTCTAACATGCAGGCTACTGTTACAGCAGACAATCAGGATAGGGTCAGGGGTCAAGGGTGAACTCTCGGGGGGGTTTGCAGCCGAGGTGTTTGTTTGTTCGCGTTGCCGGTTACCCGCCCGCCCCACCCGCCCGCCCACCCACCCATCCCTCCCTTGTTGGAGGCCCCGCCCGCTCCCAGCCAACACCCCGGTATGGGGCGGGGCTCTGGGTCTGACCTTGGAGTCACCTCCCCCGGTTCCGCACTCTCCTTTGTCGTACCACCATTTGTTTTTCAATTTGTCCAACAGGCCCTGCTCGTTGAGCTTTAACACGGCCAGGTTTACTGGGTTTCTTCACGGGGGGGGGGGGGGGGGGTGGAGGGGTGGGGGGAGGGAGTTACAGGACAGATGGGATAGATATACAGCCGTCAGGTTGGGAGGAGGGAGTTACAGGACAGATGGGATAAATATACAGCCGTCAGGAGGGGGGCATACGCAGCAGGTTAGCAATGTATAGAAAACAACTAGAAGTTCATATCAACAGATTGTCGCTATTTACTATCACAACAATCTAAAAAGCATGGTGTGTATACGTCAAACTGTTTATGTGCCTGACATATTAGATTATAATTGTTGGTTTGTTCGTGTTATACATATGTAAGAGATGGCTCTGATGACTCTGTTTCACTCTGTCAACCCCCGACCCCTTTCTGATAGACAAAGAGGGAGGGAGAAGGAAGGGAGGGAGAAAGAGAGATGGAGGATAGGAAGAAAGTGAGATGGAAGTGAGGGAAAGAGAAAGGGAGAAAGAGAGACGGGTGGGGAGGGAGAGAGAGAGAGATCGGGGACGGACGGAGAGAGTGAGAGAAAGAAAGAGCGAGAAAGAGAGGGGGATTGGGAGGGAGAGAGAGAAATGGAGGAGGGAGGGAGAGACAAAGAAAGAGAGGGAGAAAGACAGAGGGGGATAAGGAGGGAAAGAGAGAAATAGAGAGGGAGGGAAAGAGGGAGGGGAGATGCAGCAATTAACTGATTTTACTATTAACCGCGATTTAAAATGTCTCGGTTTTGTAACAGTAAAGGCTCAGCTACACCGAGTGTTTCTGTTCTAGTGATGGGCAAAATAAATGTTTAAACTATGAATTTGACTATGATAGGTGTGAAAACAATTTGAATTAAATTATTAAATGAAATCATACTCTACCTTAACCGCAATGTCTTTAAAAATGCATTGATTTGTTATGGCTCTCCTCCGAGTTTCGACTACTCGTCTACTGAGTGTGTGTGAGTTGGCTCGGCCCTCCCTCATGCAGTATAATTGGTTGACACCGCGTGTATGATTGACAGGAACAGAATGTGAGGATGATCGTGTGCACCTTTAGGCCTACAAGTATTTTTTAGTTGTTATTTGAATTTGTCAATTTTTTTAAATACAATTAAAATTCATTATTTCATAATCATTTAATTTTTATAGGCTATATTAATCTATTAAAAATAGAGTTGGCTCTTCAGATATGCGAGCCAGCTCTTAGAGCCGGCTCACTCGCGAACGACCCATCACTATTCTGTTCTCACTCTCCAAAAAGAGACATTATGGTGGCTACATAATTCTGTACCATAATGTGTAACCGTGTAACGCTTGCATAGTGAGGATAATTAAACATTGCCAGAGTTTACAAACAGTTCAGGGGAATTCAGTTCCCGTTTCCACTTCAGCGCGCCTGCGCAAAATCATGACGTTTTTTCTCCTGTTGCTAGCTTGAGCTGATGGTATGTAATTTATCATTGTGTGTGTTAGTTTATAGTGTACATACTATCCATCAGCCTAAGGTACATTTACTGCTGTTTGTAGTAAATACAGGCTTTAAAGTATAGAATGTATTGTTTTCTTTGGTTTTATTGCTCAATCGTTAGTTAAATGCTAATTCTTCGCCCTGTTTTCAGTTTTCAGAGTCCTGTGTAATAGCTAATGCTTCTAGTGTAGCCTAATTGGGTGTGCTCACGCCTTCGGCGAGCACAACCATTGTTCTCTCACATATATATTACATTTAGTCATTTAGCAGACGCTCTTATCCAGAGCGACTTACAGTAAGTACAGGGACATTCCCCCGAGGCAAGTAGGGTGAAGTGCCTTGCCCAAGGACACAACGTCAGTTGGCATGACCGGGAATCGAACTGGCAACCTTCGGATTACTAGCCCGATTCCCTCACCGCTCAGCCACCTGACTCCCTCTATATAACAATATATTATTATAATTTGTATTCTTTTCCCACCCCTAAGGATCCCTCAATATTTGCGCTACATAGACAATGCCAGCGTCAAAAGGTTCGTGTTTTTGCGATTGCGTTGCTTGTATTTTTATTTACGTTCCGTTGCACGGTTTAGGCTTGAATTACGTTTTTGTGGTAAAAAGTGTCTTTTGTCGCACAAGGGAACTCAGTGCAAGCCTACGTCACAACGTCAGCACAAGTGAGCAACAATGCATAGATACCACGTGCTAGTGTAATAGCAGCATCGTATATTTAGTCAATTCAAGACTTACATGTACAGTAAGTAATGTCAAATTAAATAATGTATTTAAACTCAAGCTTGTGTGGTGCGTCGCTCTCTTCAATGACACAGCCTACACTTTATGTCAAAATAATTTATTATTTTTTTCCGGCGCATTCAAACAATCCCCTTCAGTGAAGTTTGGCTAGCAACAGCAGCTAAGCTAGCTTGCTCGTAGCAGCTTCTCCACGCAGGGCTCTAGACTGAGACCAAATGGTTGCTTTTGGTTTTGTTATTGACAATGATCGCTTCCAGCAAACTTCTTTTGAATTAGCCATTTCCCCCTAAATAAATATCAAGCTTATTTACGTGTTTGGGGGCATATTTTCAGTTAGCAGATGATACTGTTTCAATCGCGATTCCATCTCAAAAATACTTCTACCGGTGACAACGTTGTTAGAATAGCTTGTTTCAAAGGGGGTTCAGCTTGTTTTATAATAAACGGACCCATCTGCAACCGAAGCATGCAAGCACACCCTACAATTTCCCCAGAAATTGTACCCTCTCTAGTTGGGTGTGCTTTGCCTTCGGCAAGGGCACAACCTTTGTTCTCTCACATATATATTATTGGGTGTGCTTTGCCTTCGGCAAGGGCACAACCTTTGTTCTCTCATATATATTATTATTATTATTTTCCCACCCCTAAGGATCAGTCAATATTTGGACTACATAGACAACGGCACTGTCAAAATGTTCGTCTTGGTCACGATTGCGTTGCTTCTATTGGGATTTACGTTCCGTTGCACGGTTTAGGTTTGAGTTAAGTTTTTGTGGTTTTTGCGGAAAATGTATAAATAGACTGGCTTCTATTTTTATTATTTTCGGCAAGGTTTGCGTGGCCCTTTTTACATAGAGTCTGGTAAACAAACACAGAAAAACAGATTCATCTTAAATGTAAATCTTTGACGCGTCCAGTGTAGCCGGCTAAATAAAAGATCCGCTCCGTGAACGTTCTTTTTCCGCGCGTCAGAATTTCCGCGCTTGGTGTAGCCGTAGCGTTATCCCTTACATAATGTACACCCCTGCAGCCAATCAGAATCGAGTATTCACCCACACCATGGTATAAGAATCCTTATCTTAACCTGTCCTGCTCTGTCTGTCTCTGACCATAGTTGGAGATTGCAAGGGAGACATTGTTCAACGCTCCAGGGCCGAAGTATTAACTAATAACTTTGGGGTTAATTCCCTTTTTCTTATCCCTTAGCCTACTTATTGCCCTGCTCTGACGTCATCTTCAAAATGAGCGATATCGAGGAGTCAGCTGAGTTTTACTATCCAGATGACAAGGAAGAAATCAACAGCGATGAGGAAATTATTAGCTTTATAAAAGCGCAGAAAAGTGTTAACACTGAGAGTTTCCAATTGTTCGCTTTCTATCAAAAGTAATTGGTTGCTAGGCAACACCTGAAAAACACCACAAGAAGACTTGAGAGCTAGCTACAATTAGCCTTCCATTTATTTTCATTTACAAAATGAAAAGAGCTAAAAATGCCATATAATAAACAACTTACTAACCTCGACCGTTCGGTCATGCCTGGAATCAAACTTCGGCTTTGCCGTATCAACCGATCAAGCCTCAGTTTGATAGGCTATTTCCCGGCATTAACTCACTGTTAGTAAGTAGCCTAGTTAAAATTTAAGAATGTCCATGTCATTACATCCCTAATGTTGTGAACTCTAAATTAATACATAATAATCGTGAAACCGTGATTATTCCTCAGACTATAATCTATAATCATTGCATCCCTAGGAGAGAGGGGGGAGGGAAGAGAAATAAAGAGAAATAGACAGATGACAGAAAGAGGTCAGTGTTTTTATGGATGAAAAAATAAATCCTCTCTGTGATTAGTAGCATCGTCTTTGAGAGCGGCAGTTTTCTGTAGACAGACACACAGATTATCAGACACACAGGCAGATTAACAGACAGACAAACCAATTAAGGCATATAAATGAACAGAAATACAAATAGACAGACAGATTATCAGACTGATGGACAGACAGCCAAATTAACAGAAAGACGTTCAGATTGCAGACAAAGTGAAAGTGAAGCTAATATTCAGACATTTTTCACTTTATGCTGTAACTGAGTGTCCAGCGTAGCCTGGTGTATGTAGAGCTACAACATTGTCTCCTGGTGTGTGTAGAGTTACAACACTGTCTCCTGGTGTGTGGAGAGTTACAACACTGTCTCCTGGTGTGTGGAGAGTTACACCACTGTCTCCTGGTGTATGTAGAGCAACAACACTGTCTCCTGGTGTGTGTAGAGGTACAACACTGTCTCCTGTGTGTGGAGACTTACAACACTGTCTCCTGGTGTGAGGAGAGTTACAACACTGTCTCCTGGTGTGAGGAGAGTTACAACACTGTCTCCTGGTGTGAGGAGACTTACAACACTGTCTCCTGTGTGTGGAGACTTACAACACTGTCTCCTGGTGTGTGTAGAGTTACAACACTCTCCTGGTGTGTGGAGGGTTACAACACTGTCTCCTGGTGTGTGGAGAGTTACAACACTGTCTCCTGTGTGTGGAGACTTACACCACTGTCTCCTGGTGTGTGTAGAGTTACAACACTGTCTCCTGGTGTTTGGAGAGTTACAACACTGTCTCCTGGTGTATGTAGAGCTACAACACTGTCTCCTTGTGTGTGGAGAGTTACAACACTGTCTCCTGTGTGTGGACAGTTACAACACTGTCTCCTGGTGCGTGGAGAGTTACAACACTGTCTCCTGGTGTGTGGAGAGTTACAACACTGTCTCCTGGTGTGTGTAGAGGTACAACACTGTCTCCTGGTGTGTGGAGAGTTACAACACTGTATCCTGGTGTGTGGAGACTTACAACACTGTCTCCTGGTGTGTGGAGAGTTACAACACTGTCTCCTGGTGCGTGGAGAGTTACAACACTGTCTCCTGGTGTGTGTAGAGGTACAACACTGTCTCCTGGTGTGTGGAGAGTTACAACACTGTATCCTGGTGTGTGGAGACTTACAACACTGTCTCCTGGTGTATGTAGAGCTACAACATTGTCTCCTGGTGTGTGTAGAGTTACAACACTGTCTCCTGGTGTGTGGAGAGTTACAACACTGTCTCCTGGTGTGTGGAGAGTTACAACACTGTCTCCTGGTGTATGTAGAGCAACAACACTGTCTCCTGGTGTGTGTAGAGGTACAACACTGTCTCCTGTGTGTGGAGACTTACAACACCGTCTCCTGGTGTGAGGAGAGTTACAACACTGTCTCCTGGTGTGAGGAGACTTACAACACTGTCTCCTGTGTGTGGAGACTTACAACACTGTCTCCTGGTGTGTGTAGAGTTACAACACTCTCCTGGTGTGTGGAGGGTTACAACACTGTCTCCTGGTGTGTGGAGAGTTACAACACTGTCTCCTGTGTGTGGAGACTTACACCACTGTCTCCATGTGTGTGTAGAGTTACAACACTGTCTCCTGGTGTTTGGAGAGTTACAACACTTTCTCCTGTGTGTGGACAGTTACAACACTGTCTCCTGGTGCGTGGAGAGTTACAACACTGTCTCCTGGTGTGTGGAGAGTTACAACACTGTCTCCTGGTGTGTGTAGAGTTACAACACTCTCCTGGTGTGTGGAGGGTTACAACACTGTCTCCTGGTGTGTGGAGAGTTACAACACTGTCTCCTGTGTGTGGAGACTTATACCACTGTCTCCTGGTGTGTGGAGAGTTACAACACTGTCTCCTGGTGTGTGTAGAGTTACAACACTCTCCTGGTGTGTGGAGGGTTACAACACTGTCTCCTGGTGTTTGGAGAGTTACAACACTGTCTCCTGGTGTATGTAGAGCTACAACACTGTCTCCTTGTGTGTGGAGAGTTACAACACTGTCTCCTGTGTGTGGACAGTTACAACACTGTCTCCTGTGTGTGGAGAGTTACAACACTGTCTCCTGGTGCGTGGAGAGTTACAACACTGTCTCCTGTGTGTGGAGACTTACACCACTGTCTCCTGGTGTGTGTAGAGTTACAACACTGTCTCCTGGTGTTTGGAGAGTTACAACACTGTCTCCTGGTGTATGTAGAGCTACAACACTGTCTCCTTGTGTGTGGAGAGTTACAACACTGTCTCCTGGTGTTTGGAGAGTTACAACACTGTCTCCTGGTGCGTGGAGAGTTACAACACTGTCTCCTGGTGCGTGGAGAGTTACAACATTGTCATATGTGAGTGTGACAGCCAGCAGAGAGGTAGTGCAGATATTTCCCTCTGTCTATGATATCGAGGACGTGTCATACTATCCGGATCTCAAACTTGACAGACAGATAACTTGATAAATATAGACACACACACATAGATAGACAGGTATACTGATAAACATACAGAAAGTCAGTAAAAATGCAAACAAATAGAAAGTTAGGGAGACAGGTAGATACAGAGAAACAAAGATAGATATCTATAGACAAACAGATATATTCAGACAGACAGAGAGAGAGAAAGACAGACAGTCAAGACAGATAGATAGACATCATATAGATAGACGGACATGTCCATACAGACAGGCAGATAGACAGATGTATACCGACAGACAGACAGACAGACAGACGTATACAGACAGAAACAGACAGAAACAGACAGACAGAGCATCAGACATTTCAAACGAACGTGAACATGACAGTTACTCCCTGACATGGAGCTTTAAACAAACAACAGATAACAACAGAATCTATGATGAACGACAGGCATCTAGAGGATCACCCATGACAGTAAACATGGCCATAATGGAGGTAGACAGGGTGAGGGAGAGGTGAGGTGAGGTAACGTGAGACAGATTTGAACATGGGGGGTGGACAGGGTTGAACATAGAGGGTAGACAGGTGGCTGGATGAACACTTATGGGATACAAAGATATGTGGCCTTGTACCGAAGCAAGCCCTTGACACTATGCTCCCTAGCTCCTAAGTTAGGGGGTAGGAACTACAAAGACACGCTAGGATGTCAAGCAAGGGACTCTCCTGTGGAATTAGTGGCTAGGAGGTAAGACTAGGGGCTAGGGAGCTAGACTAGTAGTTAGGAGGTAAGACTAGGGGCTAGGGAGCTAGACTAGGAGGTACGTTTAGAGGGTAGGGTGTTAGACTAGTAGTAAGGAGGTAAGACTAGGGGCTAGGGAGCTAGACTAGCAGTAAGGAGGTAAGACTAGGGGCTAGGGCTTGTGTTTGGACAGGGCCACAGTGAGAGAAAGTGCTCACAGAAACAGAATATAGGTAAACATCACAAAAACATCACTATCTCATTCATCTGACTAGTTTTGTACTGACCAACACCTATTACTAATACAAACCAGAACACAACGCTATGTAGTAAGTAACTGTCATGATTAATCAATGGAATATCAATGTCTCCATCCTCCCACTCTCTTCCCAGCTTACTCAGTTATAGCCTCAGCCCTCAGATCAGACACAATCCTATACTGACCGATCACACGGATAGATTAGCTGTCAGAAGGAATGATCGGTTATGACATCATAGTCACCTGAGAGCGGAGCCCTTGGGCGTGGCCACGCCGTAACCTTTGGAGTCCAGGTTCCCGCCCACCTTCATGGTGTCGCAGGGCTTCCTCTGCTCGATGTACTCGTTCATGGTGGACTCCAGCAGGTAGGCATAGCGACCTGGCCAGTCAGGGGGTCATTGCTTAATTGCTTATTTGTCCAATTGCTTAATAGCTTTTGAACACAATTACCTAATGTGTTATTTCCTTAACTGGTTGTTTCTATACCAATGTTTTGCTGATGAGATAAAAGCAGTTATAGAAAATCTATAGTAAATGACATCATTATAAACACACCTAATAACAGGGTCCCCCTGCCCTGCATGTTTTAGATGTCTCCCTGCTCCAACACACCTGATTCAAATAAATGGCTCGTTATCGAGCTCTGTAGAAGCCTGAACGAACATGCATTTGAATAAGGTGTGTTGGAGCCAAGAAACATCTAAAACATGCAGGACAGGGGGTCCCTGCGGACAGGGCTGAGAACCACTGGATTAGGTGAATAGATTAGGTGGTTAGATTAGGTGTGTGTTTATACATATGGCTTGTTCTACAGTGCATATGGTAACTAGGTCTATTGCATTGCAAACACTGAGCTTTGGAGTCAGAAACCTTTGGACTTCCTGACGCGTATGACCCCCTCGTTGGTGTTCTTGACGAACACGGTGGGGTCTGCTGACTTCATGTACGACCACATCTTCTCAAACACGGCAATCTTTGACCTCTGATTGGGGAGGGGGGGGGGGGGGGGAGAGAAGACATACAATGAGACGGAGGGAAAGAGAAGGTACTGGGATGGTGTGTGCCACGCTGTGTGTGTGATCCTGTGTGTGTGTGCTTTGTGTGTGTGAGGCTGTGTGTGCCAGCGATCCTTTGTATATGTGTGTGTGTATGTGTGTGTGATGCTGTGTGTTTGTGTGCAATCCTGTGTGTGTGTGTACTGGAGCTCTCCGGAGCATCTCTCTTCACCCTGAAGAACTCCTTGGTGGATCCTCCGTCCAGGGTGCCGTAGGCAATCTCTGTCTGCTTGGCCAGGTCCTCGGCGCTCTCGATGGGAGACACCATCCTCTCCACCGTCAGGAAGGCTGCCAGGTTGGCCGTGTAGGACGAGATGATGATGAGGGTGAAGAACCACCACACGCCCCCGACGATACGCCCCGACAACGACCTGGGACACACACAAATGGTCCGCAATAGATTAGTATAAACACTGGCCCTACGATACGTCACCTGGGTGTGTGTGTGTGTGTGTGGGGGGGGGGGGAGGTTGAATAACCACACACACAAACACAAAAGCACATACACACAAACACAAGCACAGTCCACAATACACCTCTAAAAACCAGTGTCTCCCAGAGTGACAGAGTTCAGGTTGAACAGTGTTCAGCAGGTTGAGCAGTAAGCAAGTTGAGCAGTGTTCAGCAGGTTGAACAGTAAGCAGGTTGAGCAGAATGCAGGTTGAGCAGTGATCAGCAGGTTGAGCAGTAAACAGGTTGAGCAGTATTCAGCAGGTAGATTAGTAAGCAGGTTGAGCAGTATACAGGTTGAGCAGTAGCAGGTTGACCAGTAAGCAGGTTGAGCAGTAGACAGGTTGAGCAGTGTTCAGCAGGCTGAGCAGTAAACAGGTTGAGCAGTATTCAGCAGGTAGATTAGTAAGCAGGTTGAGCAGTAGCAGGTTGACCAGTAAGCAGGTTGAGCAGTAGACAGGTTGAGCAGTAGACAGGTTGAGCAGTGTTCAGCAGGCTGAGCAGTAAACAGGTTGAGCAGTATTCAGCAGGTTGAGCAGTAAGCAGGTTGAGCAGTATTCAGCAGGTTGAGCAGTATTCAGCAGGCTGAGCAGTGTTCAGCAGGTTGAGCAGTATACAGGTTGAGCAGTAGCAGGTTGAGCAGTATTCAGTAGGCTAAGCAGTAAGCAGGTTGAGCAGTATTCAGCAGGTTCAGCAGTAAGCAGGTTGAGCAGTATTCAGCAGGCTAAGCAGTAAGCCGGTTGAGCAGTATTCAGCAGGTTGAGCAGTAAGCAGGTTGAGCAGTAAGCAGGTTGAGCAGTATTCAGCAGTCTGAGCAGTATACAGGTTGAGCAGTAGCAGGTTTACCAGTAAGCAGATTGAGCAGTGTTCAGCAGGTTGACCAGTAAGCAGATTGAGCAGTGTTCAGCAGGTTGAACAGTAAGCAGGTTGAGCAGTAGCAGGTTGAGCAATAAGCAGGTTGAGCAGTGTTCATCAGGTTGAACAGTAAGCAGGTTGAGCAGCATTCAGCAGGTTGACCAGGGGGCAGGTTGAGCAGTGTTCAGCAGGTTGAACAGTAAGCAGGTTGAGCATTAGCAGGTTGATCAGTGAGTAGGTTGAGCAATAAGCAGGTTGAGCAGTGTTCAGAAGGTTGAGCAGTGTTTAGCAGTGTTTAGCAGGTTGAGCAGTGTTTAGCAGGCTGAGCAGTATTCAGCAGGTTGACCAGGGGGCAGGTTGTGCAGTGTTCAGCAGTGTTGAGCAGTAAGCAGGTTGACCAGGGGGCAGGTGGAGCAGTGTTCAGCAGTGTTGAGCAGTAAGCAGGTTGAGCAGTAAGCAGCAGGTTGAGCAGTAGACAGGTTGAGCAGAATGCAGGTTGAGCAGTGATCAGCAGGTTGAGCAGTAAACAGGTTGAGCAGTATTCAGCAGGTAGATTAGTAAGCAGGTTGAGCAGTATACAGGTTGAGCAGTAGACAGGTTGAGCAGTGTTCAGCAGTCTGAGCAGTATACAGGTTGAGCAGTAGCAGGTTTACCAGTAAGCAGATTGAGCAGTGTTCAGCAGGTTGACCAGTAAGCAGATTGAGCAGTGTTCAGCAGGTTGAACAGTAAGCAGGTTGAGCAGTAGCAGGTTGAGCAATAAGCAGGTTGAGCAGTGTTCATCAGGTTGAACAGTAAGCAGGTTGAGCAGCATTCAGCAGGTTGACCAGGGGGCAGGTTGAGCAGTGTTCAGCAGGTTGAACAGTAAGCAGGTTGAGCAGTAGCAGGTTGATCAGTGAGTAGGTTGAGCAATAAGCAGGTTGAGCAGTGTTCAGAAGGTTGAGCAGTGTTTAGCAGTGTTTAGCAGGTTGAGCAGTGTTTAGCAGGTTGAGCAGTATTCAGCAGGTTGACCAGGGGGCAGGTTGTGCAGTGTTCAGCAGTGTTGAGCAGTAAGCAGGTTGACCAGGGGGCAGGTGGAGCAGTGTTCAGCAGTGTTGAGCAGTAAGCAGGTTGAGCAGTAAGCAGCAGGTTGAGCAGTAGACAGGTTGAGCAGAATGCAGGTTGAGCAGTGATCAGCAGGTTGAGCAGTAAACAGGTTGAGCAGTATTCAGCAGGTAGATTAGTAAGCAGGTTGAGCAGTATACAGGTTGAGCAGTAGACAGGTTGAGCAGTGTTCAGCAGGCTGAGCAGTAAACAGGTTGAGCAGTATTCAGCAGGTAGATTAGTAAGCAGGTTGAGCAGTAGCAGGTTGACCAGTAAGCAGGTTGAGCAGTAGACAGGTTGAGCAGTAGACAGGTTGAGCAGTGTTCAGCAGGCTGAGCAGTAAACAGGTTGAGCAGTATTCAGCAGGTTGAGCAGTAAGCAGGTTGAGCAGTATTCAGCAGGTTGAGCAGTATTCAGCAGGCTGAGCAGTGTTCAGCAGGTTGAGCAGTATACAGGTTGAGCAGTAGCAGGTTGAGCAGTATTCAGTAGGCTAAGCAGTAAGCAGGTTGAGCAGTATTCAGCAGGTTCAGCAGTAAGCAGGTTGAGCAGTATTCAGCAGGCTAAGCAGTAAGCCGGTTGAGCAGTATTCAGCAGGTTGAGCAGTAAGCAGGTTGAGCAGTAAGCAGGTTGAGCAGTATTCAGCAGTCTGAGCAGTATACAGGTTGAGCAGTAGCAGGTTTACCAGTAAGCAGATTGAGCAGTGTTCAGCAGGTTGACCAGTAAGCAGATTGAGCAGTGTTCAGCAGGTTGAACAGTAAGCAGGTTGAGCAGTAGCAGGTTGAGCAATAAGCAGGTTGAGCAGTGTTCATCAGGTTGAACAGTAAGCAGGTTGAGCAGCATTCAGCAGGTTGACCAGGGGGCAAGTTGAGCAGTGTTCAGCAGGTTGAACAGTAAGCAGGTTGAGCAGTAGCAGGTTGATCAGTGAGTAGGTTGAGCAATAAGCAGGTTGAGCAGTGTTCAGAAGGTTGAGCAGTGTTTAGCAGTGTTTAGCAGTGTTTAGCAGGTTGAGCAGTGTTTAGCAGGTTGAGCAGTATTCAGCAGGTTGACCAGGGGGCAGGTTGTGCAGTGTTCAGCAGTGTTGAGCAGTAAGCAGGTTGACCAGGGGGCAGGTGGAGCAGTGTTCAGCAGTGTTGAGCAGTAAGCAGGTTGAGCAGTAAGCAGCAGGTTGAGCAGTAGACAGGTTGAGCAGAATGCAGGTTGAGCAGTGATCAGCAGGTTGAGCAGTAAACAGGTTGAGCAGTATTCAGCAGGTAGATTAGTAAGCAGGTTGAGCAGTATACAGGTTGAGCAGTAGACAGGTTGAGCAGTGTTCAGCAGTCTGAGCAGTATACAGGTTGAGCAGTAGCAGGTTTACCAGTAAGCAGATTGAGCAGTGTTCAGCAGGTTGACCAGTAAGCAGATTGAGCAGTGTTCAGCAGGTTGAACAGTAAGCAGGTTGAGCAGTAGCAGGTTGAGCAATAAGCAGGTTGTGCAGTGTTCATCAGGTTGAACAGTAAGCAGGTTGAGCAGCATTCAGCAGGTTGACCAGGGGGCAGGTTGAGCAGTGTTCAGCAGGTTGAACAGTAAGCAGGTTGAGCATTAGCAGGTTGATCAGTGAGTAGGTTGAGCAATAAGCAGGTTGAGCAGTGTTCAGAAGGTTGAGCAGTGTTTAGCAGTGTTTAGCAGGTTGAGCAGTGTTTAGCAGGTTGAGCAGTATTCAGCAGGTTGACCAGGGGGCAGGTAGTGCAGTGTTCAGCAGTGTTGAGCAGTAAGCAGGTTGAGCAGTAAGCAGCAGGTTGAGCAGTAGACAGGTTGAGCAGTATTCAGCAGGCTGAGCAGTGTTCAGCAGGTTGAGCAGTATTCAGCAAGTTGAGCAGTAGACAGGTTGAGCAGTAAGCAGGTTGAGCAGTAAGCAGGTTGAGCAGTATTCAGCAGGCTGAGCAGTGTTCAGCAGGTTGAGCAGTATACAGGTTGAGCAGTAGCAGGTTGACCAGTAAGCAGATTGAGCAGTAGCAGATTGATCAGAAAGCAGGTTGAGCAGGTTGATCAGTAAGCAGGTTGAGCAGGTTGAGCAGTAAGCAGGTTGAGCAGTGTTCAGCAGGTTGAACAGTAAGCAGGTTGAGCAGTGTTCAGCAGGTTGACCAGGGGGCAGGTTGAGCAGTGTTCAGCAGGTTGAACAGTAAGCAGGTTGAGCATTAGCAGGTTGATCAGTGAGTAGGTTGAGCAATAAGCAGGTTGAGCAGTGTTCAGAAGGTTGAGCAGTGTTTAGCAGTGTTTAGCAGGTTGAGCAGTGTTTAGCAGGTTGAGCAGTAAGCAGGTTGAGCAGTAGCAGGTTGAGCAATAAGCAGGTTGAGCAGTGTTCATCAGGTTGAACAGTAAGCAGGTTGAGCAGCATTCAGCAGGTTGACCAGGGGGCAGGTTGAGCAGTGTTCAGCAGGTTGAACAGTAAGCAGGTTGAGCATTAGCAGGTTGATCAGTGAGTAGGTTGAGCAATAAGCAGGTTGAGCAGTGTTCAGAAGGTTGAGCAGTGTTTAGCAGTGTTTAGCAGGTTGAGCAGTGTTTAGCAGGTTGAGCAGTATTCAGCAGGTTGACCAGGGGGCAGGTAGTGCAGTGTTCAGCAGTGTTGAGCAGTAAGCAGGTTGAGCAGTAAGCAGCAGGTTGAGCAGTAGACAGGTTGAGCAGTATTCAGCAGGCTGAGCAGTGTTCAGCAGGTTGAGCAGTATTCAGCAAGTTGAGCAGTAGACAGGTTGAGCAGTAAGCAGGTTGAGCAGTAAGCAGGTTGAGCAGTATTCAGCAGGCTGAGCAGTGTTCAGCAGGTTGAGCAGTATACAGGTTGAGCAGTAGCAGGTTGACCAGTAAGCAGATTGAGCAGTAGCAGATTGATCAGAAAGCAGGTTGAGCAGGTTGATCAGTAAGCAGGTTGAGCAGGTTGAGCAGTAAGCAGGTTGAGCAGTGTTCAGCAGGTTGAACAGTAAGCAGGTTGAGCAGTGTTCAGCAGGTTGACCAGGGGGCAGGTTGAGCAGTGTTCAGCAGTGTTGAGCAGGTTGAGCAGTATTCAGCAGGTTGCGCAGTAGACAGGTTGAGCAGTGTTCAGCAGGTTGAGCAGTAAGCAGGTTGAGCAGTAAGCAGGTTGAGCAACATTCAGCAGGCTGGAAAGTGTTGAGCAGACCCCAGGGTATCAGTATGCTGAGTGAAGCAGGCTCGGCTCCACATAGCAGGAGTAAACAAACATGAAAGTCACACATGCTGGTGGGGGACAGCGGAGGAGGGACTGATAGATCTACAGCAAAACAGAGGTTGTATCTAGGGATGTCGCACACACACACACACTTAGCAACATACACACAAACGCAGACACACAAACATGCACTACACAGACACAAACACATACAATACATTCACAAATGCCACAAACACACACTTAACACAAACACAGACACACAAAAGCCTGTATTTAAGAGGATCTTTCTCCCTCTCTCACTCACACCATCAAGCAGGGTTCCTAAGAAACAACACTGCTCTCTGAAGCACAAACTGAAACAAATTGAAGGAACATAAAAATAGCGGGCTGTTGTCACAGTGAAGCTCTATAAGAGAGTGGGGGGGGTTAAACTCCAATCTCTTCTCCTGTCTCTTCTCCTGTCTCCTATCTCCTCTCCTGTCTCCTATCTCATCTTCTGTCTCTTATCTCCTCTTCAATACTAAAGCGATGACAGTTATTGTGTGTATAATAGTGTGTACATATGTATAATGGTGTGTGTTTATTTGTGCCCTGGTGTGTGTGTCTGTCTGAAGACTGCTGAGTATGCCAAAGTGTCGGGGTCACCTCTACAGTAGCCCCACAGGGCTCAATCTGGGACTGTGAGTGTCTGTGAGTGTATAGTATGTATGCGTGCTTTTGTGTGAGTATGTACAGTACGTGTGTGTCTGTGTGTGTTTATGTATGTTTGTGTGAGTATGTATGTTTGTGTCTGTGTATGTGTGTGTATGTATATGTACGTGTGTGGTGTGTGTAAGTATGTGTGTGTGTGTTGTCTGTTTAAGTATGTATGTATGTGTGTCTGTATGTTTCTGTGTGTGTGTGTGTATGTGTGTGGCAGGGCAGAGTGTTGGAGTGTAACTGCAGATCTGAAGTGACAGGCAGGGCCTCCAGGAACAGAGCAACACACACATTGTCTCGTCCCATAGCCCAAGGTACTGGCCATAACACACACACACTCACACACAGAAACAGAGAAACACACAAACAAACACGTACACACTCATACAGAGAAACACACACAGAAACACACAAATACACACTGAAACACACAAACAAACACGCACACACCCACCCAAACAAACACACATACACAAATGAGCACACACACACAAACACAGACAAACCAGAGCAGAGCCCCCCTGTGTGTGAGCAGGTTATACCTGTCTTCTCTGACAGACAGTTCTGACATTCAGTAGAACCAACAGTGCTGGGCATAAACAAATACTGATTATTAGGATCAAACACCAGGGCGTCTGGTCTCTCTCTCTCTCTCTCTCTCTCACACACACACACACACACACACACACACACACACACACACACACACACACACACACACACACACACACACACACACACATACAGAGAGATACACACATACACATACACCACACACACACACATACACATACAGATACACACACACATACACACACACACACACACCAACTAGGCTAGATGACCTTTCTGTTTTTCCTGACCTTACAGAGACGTTTGATGATCAGATCTAGACTTTCCTCTGAGTCAGAGTCAGAGTCCAAACTCACTCACTCTCTCACACACACACACACACACACACACACAGGCACAAACAAACACACTGACACACGTGCACACATCCACGCACACATGCACACATACACAGGCACACACACAGGCACGTACACAGACACATGCCCAGTGGAGGTAAGCAGGTGGTAAATCAGTGCTACATGTCAGCCCTCCGCTGACAGCAGACCAGAACAGAGAGAGAAGGAGACAGGAGAAAATGAGGAGAGGACGGGAAGTGAAGAGGAGAGAGAGCAGAGTAGAGTAGAGCAGAGAGAGAAGGAGAGGAGGGGAGGAGGGGAGGAGGGGAGGAGGAGAGAGACAGCAGAGTAGAGCAGAGAGAGAAGGAAAGTGAGAGGACAAGGGAGACCGCAGAGAAGAGCAGCCTGAACTACCAGAGAGGAGACAGAGAGAGGGAGAGGAGAGAAAATGAGACATAAAGATGTCTCATTTTATCTCTCATATAGAGAAAGAGCAAGCAAGAGAGAGAGAGACACGAAGGAACGGGAGAGAGATAGGGAGACAAGGAATGAGAGAGAGGGGGAGGAAGAGACAGAGGAAAGGCCTAGAGCTTGTTCCAGACATGTTGTTGGGGAGAGAGGATGGCGAGAGCTAGAAGATCAAAGAGTTTCTAATGAGTCCGTTTACATGGTTTCTCTCTTGCACACAGCAGACGAACAGAGATGGAGAGAGAGAGGAGGAGAGAACATGAGAGAGGAGGAGAGAGGAAGGGAGTGAGGAGAAAGGAGGAGAGGGAGAGGATATAAAGGATAAGAGGAGAGAGGAGGAGAGGCAAAGGAGAGAGAAGTAGAGGGAGAGGAGAGAGACGGAGAGGAGCAAGGAGGAAAGAAGAGGTGAGAAGTTGAAAGGATGCAAGAGGAGGAGGAGAGAGTAGGGAGAGAGCGAGCAAGAGACATAAGAATGAGTGAGAAAAAAATAAACAAGTTTGAAGCTGAGCTTTTTAGAGGTGTCCTTGGCTCACTCTGAACAGGAAGATCAAACCTTCACACACTGGCTGTGTGAAGTATGTGTGTGTGAGGGTGTGCATGTGTGTGAGGGTGTGTTTGTGCCAATTTGTGAGTGTGTCTACTGTATGTGTTGGTGTGTGTGCATGTATTAGTGTGTGTGTGTGCAAGCGTCTATGTGTGTGAGTGTTTTTGTGTTTGTTTGTATGCATGTGTGTGAGTGCATGTGTGTGTGTATATGTGTGGGTGTGTGTGGAGGGGGGTTAAATGGTCCAGTCATCCAGGAAGTAAAGCAGCATGTGTCTGCACTAGGCTGATGTCTGTCTGCTAGTGTAATCTCATTACAGCTCTTTCTCACCCTGCAAAACACATACCTAGACCTGACACTTACAGGAGAGCAGAGGAGAGGAGGAGAAGAAGATAAGAAAGGAGAGGTGGAGGAGAGGAGGTGAAAAGAGGAGAGGAGGGGAGAGGAAAAGAAAGAGAGATAAGGCAGGACTCCGTATGATGTACAGTAGTAGTATTATGGTATGGTTGGTATAACATGATGTGAGTGAGTGGGAGGAGGAGAAACATGGGGGTAGAGGGGGCATACATGGGTCAGAGGATGAGGAGTGACCTCAGATAGTATACTTAACTACCAACGGACAAGCCAACAGCATGATGGGTAATTGTGATAATGAGAATGGTACTCTCGACCTATGAGAAAGACGAGAAGTGTAGATGGGGAGAGATGTGGAGAGAGGGAAAGAAAGACAGAAATAGAGAACGTGCAGGGGATAGAGAGGGATAGAGAAAGAGAGGGATATATATATGTAGAGAGAGAGAAAGATAGAGAGAGAACTGATAGGACACTGAGCTGCTTTAGCAGAAGACATATCCTTGATGTTAACGACCAGAGATACACAGAGGAAGGTTATTCATCTGAGAGAAGGAGAGAGAGAGGAAGGAGGGGGTGGATTAAGAGACAGAGAGAAGGAGAGATAGAGGGAGAGACAGGGAGTGGGAAAGAGGCAGAGAGTGGGAGAGAAAGAGAGAGATGGAGGGAGGGAAAGGGAGGCAGAGAAAGAGAGAGAGAGAGAGAGAGAGAGAGAGAGAGAGAGAGAGAGAGAGAGAGAGAGAGAGAGAGAGAGAGAGAGAGAGAGAGAACGGCTGTTGTAATGTGAAGTGAGCAGTGAGGAAGGAGCAGCCTCTAAGAATGCTGGGTGAATGAGGCTCATTCCAGCGATTGCTCTGTCGGAGTTGACGTGTCTATTCACTGGGCTGCAGCACAACACAGACATAAGCCGCCCTTTATGTGGGACAAATACATGCGTCTTCTCCTCTCCTATTCTTTGCCTCGTCCCTCCACCTCTCCTTCCCTCCCCCTTCTCTCTCCAGTGAGGGAGAAAGACAGGCTTGTTTGTGTCTTAACTCATAAGGACTGTGTATTGTATGTATCTGTGTGTTACAGTCATACCATACAGTCTTATTATTATTATTATACCATACAGTAATAGTATGTAACATAGAAGTATACAACAGTAGTACAATATCATGTGTATTTGTGGATAATATATAACAGTAGTAGTGTATAATGTGTATTCAGAGTATACAGCATGTCTAATATGACAATAGAAGTATTGTATGTGTATATACACATAATATATAACAGTAGTACAATGTAATGTGTATATTTATGTATACTATCTAACAGTAGTATATAATGTGTATCTGTATACAGCAACAGTAATATATAACGTGTATGTGTATGACAGCAGTAGTGTATAAGTACCGGGGGGAGATGTCACAGCCTTGCTGCATGAAGGCGCCCAGAGAGAACCACAGGGAGTTGAAGATGCCAAACTCATTGGTGTGTTCTGGCGTGGCCCCCTGCTGGGTCTGGTTCTGCTGTGAATGGCCTGAGCCCGGTTCTGAGGAAGACGATTGGCCCCTCCTGGGGTGCGGCAGCTGCTCCGGCCCCTCCCCCTCGTCATCTGACTCCTCCCCCTGCCACTCGTAGGGGCTGAAGCGGCTGACAAGGAAGAGGACCACGCTGACGCCGATGTAGGCGAACACGATGCACATCCAGATCTCATAGGCCAGCGGGTCCAGGAAGGAGAAGACCCCGGGCTTGGACTTGGTGGGCTTCTTGATCATGATGGAGATGCCCAGGCTCATGAAGGGCTTGGTGAAGTCAATCACCTCCTCCCTCACCAGGGTGATGGTCAAGGGGGCTACCGCCACGTCTGCTTTCTGGGGGGGGGGGGAACAGATGGGGAAAGAGGGGAAGAGGGGAACGATGGGGGATGAGGGGGAGTTAGCAGAGAGAGGGGATATGGGGGGAGATGTGGGGAAGAGGGGAAAGAGGTGAAAGATGGGGTCGGAGAGGGGGGATGAGGAGGGAGAAGGGAGATGTGGATGAGAAGGGAGAGATAGGGGGAGAGGAGAGAGATGGAGGGAGAGGGGGATGAGGAGGGAGAAGAGAGAGATGGAGGGAGATGGAGGGAGAGGGGGGGATGAGGAGGGAGTGGGGAAAGATGGCGGGAGAGGAGAGAGATGGAGGTAGAGGAGGGAGAGGTGGATGAGGAGGGAGAAGAGAGAGATGGAAGGAGAGGAGAGATGGAGGGAGATGAGGAGGGAGAAGAGAGAGATGGAGGGAGAGGAGGGAGATGGAGGGAGAGGGGGACGAGGAGAGAGAGACAGGAAGAGCAGAAGTGAGGGAAAGTGAGGAAGACAACACATTATGCTTGTGTCATTAATTTACCCTCCCCAGAGTTGACAACCAGACATTTTTCTCACTCTCTCTCTCCTTCTACCATTGACTCACTGTCTCCATCTCTCCAGAGAACCACTCTCTCCCCCCTCCTTCCCCCCTCCCCCTCTCTCATGAGAGACATTCCTTACATAAACAGTTACACACCCCTGTCTGAATAATACCCAACAGCGTTCTCCTCTCTGGTCTGTCTCAGAACAGGAACACACACACCTCTGCTGGAGTCTTCCATACACACTTCTGTGACACACACACACACATGCACGGACACACAGAAACACGCACAAACACACATGCACGCACAGATGCGCAAACATACACGCACACACGCGCGTGCACACACACAGTGATAGCAGCATTAATAGATGCAGTAGACAGAACATTCTGTCTGCTCTGGTCACGGGCACTGGATTCACTCTCATTTAAAAGCAGTACACTCTGGATGAAGATTATTTGGGGTGAGTGTCCTGTCCTTTCCCTTTGTGTATGTCCTCGGGGTGGACAGTGTATGTGTGTAAGTGTGTATGTGTGGGTTTTGAGACCAGAGGTCTTGAGATTCAGAGAGACAGTTCTATAACAGATGTCTCTATGTGTTGATCTCTTTCTCTCCCTTTCCCTCTCTTTTTATCACTTTATGTCTATCTCTTAAACCCACTTTATAATGAACTGATTTCTAAGAAGTACTGACTAGCTAATAACTGCAAGGGAAATAATAAAGATCCATCCAGCCAGAAAGTCATCAAACCATCCAGTCAGCCAACCAACCAGCCAGCCAGCCAGCCAGTACGCAGATGTTGGACAAATGTTATTAACCATTTTCATGACCATGACAGTGACACCTGTGTTATTTTCTCCATCCCATGTCTGTCTATCTGTCCATCCTTCAGTCCATCTCTTTCCTGCTCCCCATATTTCTTTCCATTCTTGTGTCCTTCTCTCTTTCTAGCAGTTACACGATTATCAACCCTTTCTGCCTTCTTCTCTACTCACTCCTCGCGTTCCTGTCATGATATGTAATAAATGAGTCACCTATTGCCACCTGGAAGCATAAATGTAATGTTGGGGCTACGGGGGCGGGACCAGATAAAACGACATGGCTGAAACCAAGAACAGGTCTTGTGTCTTCTCCTTACCACACATTAAAACAGTCCACACTCTCTTCCTCTCTCACTTTTTGTCTCTCTCTCCATCTCACTCTTTCTTTCTCTCTCTCTCTCTCTCTCTCTCTCTCTCTCTCTCTCTCTCTCTCTCTCTCTCTCTCTCTCTCTCTCTCTCTCTCTCTCTCTCTCTCTCTCTCTCTCTCTCTCTCTCTATCTCTCTCTCTCCCCCTCTATCTCTCTCCCTCTCTCTCTCACTCCTCTGCTGTCTCCACCTGAAGGCGTTCCCACACTCCCTCACACACACATTGGCACATAGCTCCACAAACATCCTGTCATGTATGTCACATGGTCAGACTCCTCAGACACTCAGACAAGCACACACACACACACACACACTCTGTCACTCAGTTTACACAGCCTCCCACTCTCAGAATCACTCCTCACACTCACTGTCACACACTCCTCAAGTCAGCTGGTATTCTTCTTCTCAGGGCTTGAGTGGGCAGAGGAGAGGGGAACTGGATGGCCTTTGGTTCGGGGGGACAGAGTGATAAAGAGAGAGAGACATCGAGAAAAAGAGAAAAGTGGAGATGGAAAGAGAGAGAAAAAGAGGCCCCACTCACCCAGTAGAACATCCCTTAATTTGGACCCCTCTGTGACCCCGTTGTCACCCCCCCCCACTAGTCCCCCCCCACACTTCATTCTGACCCCTGTGTGACCCCCGTGGGAGCCCTGTTTGACACAGTCCTCACCCCGTACACCAGTTCTCCCACCATGCCGTTCCACATCTTGGTGTCAGTGTCGCGGGACCCGTACTTCCCGTCCCCCACCACCTGGAGGCGGTAGGAGTAGCCCACGTGCTTGGCAATCTCGGCCGCCAGCTCCACGCAGTAGCCCTCGTACTTGTCGTTGCCCACAAACTGGTCATGGTTCTTCTTCAGCATCACGTAAGGG
The DNA here is from genome assembly GCF_963692335.1 of Osmerus eperlanus. Taxonomy (NCBI): domain Eukaryota; kingdom Metazoa; phylum Chordata; class Actinopteri; order Osmeriformes; family Osmeridae; genus Osmerus; species Osmerus eperlanus. The sequence continues at coordinate 8,344,654 of NC_085044.1, read as the reverse complement.
GACTCCTGATGGGGGTGCAGAATTGGTGAGTTGTGTTTAATTGCAGCCCACAGGAATCAGGTTTCTTTGCGCATCTGTTTTCATGCTAATGCACGCACACATGTACAGACAGTGTGAGGTGAAGTGGGTGAGTGGGAGGGAAGGGGAGAAATGGTCACTCACATGTTCTCTACATGGAAAAGTAAACTTTCAAGGCTTTAATTGCGGAGCCACGAAAATATGAGACACAATACTGTGCATGTGCATAATATTGGTCTTCACACACACACACACACACACACACACACACACACACACACACACACACACACACACACACACACACACACACACACACACACACACACACACACACACACTCACAGATCAGGCAAAACACACAAACCAAAGAAACACACAGACCACACACACACAGTGTGACCTTGCCCACGCAGCCGTGTCTTCTCAGCTCCTGTTCTTAAAGACAGTCAGGCCTTCAGATGGTGTTACTGAGACAGGAGACATGGATGCCCTGGGGTTGTGTGTGTCTGTGTGAGTTTTTGTTTATGCATGTTTGGTCTTTGTGTGTGTGTGTGTGTGTGTGTGTGTGTGTGTATATGTTTATAAAGGAAGGCCCTGTATGTCAAACCATCCTCACACCTTCCCCTACCAAGTAATTGACTCATAGCTGTTGGCCAATGACACATCTGCTATTTCTGTCTGTCTTCATGGGCTCTGGGTGCAGCAGTAGTGGGGGTGGTTTGGTGACGGATTGCAGTCCTGTCATTAACAGGCCAAGCCTGAGGACTCTTTGCGTACTGTATTTCTCTCTCCTCACTCTCCTTCTCTCTCCTGTCACTCTCCTTCTCTCTTCTCCCTCTCCTTCTCTCTCTTCTCACTCTCCTCTCTCTCCTCACTCTCCTTCTCTCTTCTCACTCTCCCACCCTCTGTCCCTCTCTGTCTCACTCCCTTCCTTCCGTCCTTCCTTCCTTCCTCACTCTCTTTTTTCTCTCCTGGAAGTTGGGTAAACCCACTGTTCTCTGAGGACAAACCAGTAAACTGTGTTGAGAAGATCCATGTTGGATTCCTGACTGAGAAACAGTTAGGTTAAATCGCGACATCCAAATGTATCTGTCTATCTCTCTCCATCAAATTCACTCCATCTAACCCCTCCTCCACCGCTCCATCCTACTCTCTATCCAGCTCTCTGGGAATGCTGTCACCTGTTCCTATCTCTGTTGAAGATTCAACATTTCCTCACCACTTTCCCCCCTCCTCCCCTGGCTCCCTCACTCCTCTCCTCCTCCATCCTGCCTGCCAGCTATCCTGGCAGTGCCACACAGACAGCCCGCTCCTAGTCTCCCTGGCAATGGGCAAGCCTGGCTCTCTCTGATCTCTCCAGCCTCATAAGCTAATAAGGATAGGGCTAGACTCACCAGAAAGGTAAGGGTTAGGGCTAGGGTTAGACTCACCAGGAGGGCAGAGGTTAGGGCTAGGGTTAGACTCACCAGGAGGGGAGAGGTTAGGGCTAGGGTTAGACTCAACAGGATTGTAAATGTTAGGATTAGGGCTATACTCACCAGGATGGTAAAGGTTAGGGCAAGGGTTAGACCCACAAGACAGGGCAGGGTTAGGGCTAGACTCACCAGAATGGTGGTAACAATGTAGGTTCTGTTTTGCAGACCAAATATCTCTTCCACCACTGGAGCGTAAACAGCTGTGTTGACATAGCCATCATCCTCATTCCAGTAGCCCACCTAGAGAGACAGACATACGCATGCACACACACACACACACACACACACACACACACACACACACACACACCACACACACACAAAGACTCTGGAGTTTATATTTTGTTATGCAGTCTATGTAAGAGTATGGATCGTCCTTTTAGAGGTGGGAACATTTTAAACGCAGGGTCGGTAATGTTGTTGCGATTTTTGTCATATTTTCTGAAATAAATGTGACATACTGATAGCATTAAATAAATAGTCCATCCATCCATCATCTTCCGCTTGTCCGGGGGTCGGGTCGCGGGGGCAGCAACCTAAGCAGGGAGGCCCAGACTTTCCTCTCCCCGGCCACTTCCACCAGCTCTTCCTGGGGGACCCAAGGCGTTCCCAGGCCAGCCGAGAGACATAGTCCCTCCAGCGTGTCCTGGGTCTTCCCCGGGGCCTCTTCCCAGTGGGACGTGCCCAGAACACCTCACCAGGGAGGCGTCCAGGAGGCATCCTTATCAGATGCCCGAGCCACCTCAACTGGCCCCTCTCGACGCGGAGGAGCAGATGACCGAGCTTCTCACCCTATCTCTAAGGGAGAGCCCGGACACCCTGCGGAGAAAACTAATTTCGGCCGCTTGTATTCGCGATCTCGTTCTTTCGGTCACTACCCACAGTTCGTGACCATAGGTGAGGGTAGGAACGTAGATCGACTGGTAAATAGAGAGCTTCGCCTTTCGACTCAGCTCCTTCTTCACCACAACGGACCGATGCAGAGCCTGCATCACTGCGGACGCCGCACCGATCCGCCTGTCGATCTCGCACTCCATCCTTCCCTCACTCGTGAACAAGACCCCGAGATACTTGAACTCCTCCGCTTGGGACAAGATCTCCTCCCCGACCCGGAGATTGCACTCCACCTTTTTCCGGTCGATAACCATGGCCTCAGATTTGGAGGTGCTGATTCCCATCCCAGCCGCTTCGCATTCGGTTGCGAACCGCTCCAGTGAGAGCTGGAGGTCACGGCCCGATGAAGCCAACAGGACCACATCATCCGCAAAAAGCAGCGACCCGATCCTGAGTTCCCCAAACCGGACCCCCTCAACGCCCTGGCTGCGCCTAGAAATTCTGTCCATATAAGTTATGAACAGAATCGGTGACAAAGGGCAGCCCTGGCGGAGTCCAACCCTCATCGGGAACAAGTTCGACTTACTACCGGCAATGCGGACCAAACTCTGGCACCGGTCGTACAGGGACCGAACAGCCCCGATCAGGGAGTCCGGTACCCCGTACTCCCGGAGCACCCCCCACATGAGCCCCCGAGGGACACGGTCGAACGCCTTTTCCAAATCCACAAAACATGTGTAGACTGGTTGGGCGAACTCCCATGCACCCTCCAGAACCCTGCCGAGGGTATAGAGCTGGTCCACAGTTCCACGGCCAGGACGAAAACCACATTGCTCCTCCTGAATCCAAGGTTCGACAATCTGACGGACCCTCCTCTCCAGCACCCCTGAATAGACTTTCCCAGGGAGGCTGAGGAGTGTGATCCCCCTAAAGTTGGAGCACACCCTCCGGTCCCCCTTTTTAAAGAGGGGAACCACCACCCCGGTCTGCCAGTCCAGAGGCACTGTCCCTGATGTCCACGCGATGTTGCAGAGTCGTGCCAACCAAGACAGCCCTACAACATCCAGAGCCTTAAGGAACTCCGGGCGGACCTCATCCACCCCAGGGGCCTTGCCACCGCGGAGCTTTTCAACCACCTCGGCGACCTCAGCCCCAGAGATAGAAGGGCCCCCCCCAATGTCCCCAGACTCTGCCTCCACGTCGGAACGCGTGTTGGTGGGATTAAGGAGGTCTTCAAAGTATTCCTTCCACCGATCCAGGACGTCCCCCATCGAGGTCAGCAGCGCACCATCCCCACCATATACAACGTTGACAGTGCACTGCTTCCCCCTCCTGAGTCGCCGGATGGTGGTCCAGAACCTTTTCGAAGCTGTTCGGAAGTCATTCTCCATGGCCTCGCCGAACTCCTCCCACGCCCGGGTTTTTGCCTCCGCGACCGCCAAAGCCGCATTCCGCTTGGCCTGCCGGTACACATCAGCTGCCTCTGGAGTCCTACCAGCCAACAAAGTCCAATAAGCCTCTTTCTTCAGCTTGACGGCTTCCCTCACCTCCGGCGTCCACCACCGAGTCCGAGGGTTACCGCCGCGACATGCACCGACCGCCTTGCGTCCGCAGCTCCGGTCAGCCGCCTCAACAATGGAGGCCCGGAACATGGCCCATTCGGACTCAATGTCCCCGGCTTCCCCCGAGACATGGTCGAAGCTCTCCCGGAGGTGGGAGTTGAAGCTCCTTCTGACAGGGGATTCTGCCAGCCGTTCCCAGCAGACCCTCACATTACGTTTGGGCCTGCCAGGCCTGACCGGCGTCTTCCCCCACCATCGTAGCCAACTCACCACCAGGTGGTGATCAGTTGACAGCTCCGCCCCTCTCCTCACCAGAGTGACCAAGACATTCGGCCTCAGATCCGACGACACGACTACAAAGTCTATCATCGAACTGAGACCTCGTGTGTCCTGGTGCCAAGTGCACATATGGACACCCTTATGCTTGAACATGGTGTTCGTTATGGACAAGCCGTGTCTAGCACAGAAGTCCAACAACAAAACACCGCTCGGGTTCAGATTGGGGGGGCCGTTCCTCCCAATCACGCCCCTCCAGGTCTCACTGTCATTGCCCACATGAGCATTGAAGTCCCTCAGGAGGACGAGGGAATCTCCGGGAGGAGCGCTTTCCAGCACCCCTCCCAGAGACTCCAAAAAGGGTGGGTACTCTGCACTGCCATTTGGTGCATAAGCACAAACAACAGTGAGGACCCGTCCCCCCACCCGAAGGTGGAGGGAGGCTACCCTCTCGTCCACCGGGGTGAACCCCAACGTACAGGCGCCGAACCGAGGGGAAACAAGTATTCCCACCCCAGCTCGACGCCTCTCACCGAGGGCAACTCCAGAGTGGAAGAGAGTCCAGCCCCTCTCAAGGAGACTGATTCCGGAGCCGATGCTGTGCGTCGAGGCGAGGCCGACTATATCTAGCCGGAACTTCTCTACCTCGCGCACCAGCTCCGGCTCCTTTCCCGCCAGCGAGGTGACGTTCCACGTCCCTAGAGCTAGCTTCTGCAGCCGAGGATCGGACCGCCAAGGCCCCCGCCTTCGGCCGCCGCCCATCTCGCACTGCACCCGACCCCCATGACCCCTCCTGCGGATGGTGAGCCCACTGGAAGGGGGTCCCACGTTGTCTCTTCGGGCTGTGCCCGACCGGGCCCCATGGGAAAAGGCCCGGCCACCAGGCGCTCGCCATCGAGCCCCACCCCCGGGCCTGGCTCCAGGGGGGGGGCCCGGTGACCCGCTTCCGGGCAGGGGCAACTGAGAACCATTGTTAGTTTTCTTCATGGTAGTTTTTTTGAGCCTATTTATTAAATAAATAGTTTGACAGTCAAATTAAGAAATCCAATGTCTGTGGGCATCGCAGGACTGTAATAAACACAACCAATCATTTAGTTTGGACCGAACATAATGATTGGATGGCAGTTGGACCGAATGCAATGATTGGATGGGCAATTGACCTACAATAAGTAGGTAAGTAGCTATGTTCTGTCTACCTGCCTACCTCCCGGCAGATGTCATGTGTAATAGGGGAGTGGCTTTGAAGGGAGTGGGTGGTATATTTTGCTTTGAATCCTTACCAACTCAAGCCAAAATGACTCAGTTTGCAAAACGTACCGATCCTGCCTTTAAGGAGGTCAATTCTTGTTTACCTTCATAGGTCCTGTATGGCTGAGCTCCATGACGTTGACAGTGTAGTTGGTCCGATGGCCTCGGTCATCAAACTGGACATGACCTGTTAAGCCTTCCAGACGCACCTGAAGACCACACACAGACTGGCTAGGTTAGCACTTAAGACAACATACATAGGGTTAATGGTAGCTAGTCAGGTTAGCGCTGAGGACTAATAGTTATCATCTAGGTTACAACTTAAAGATAATGCTAGCTAGCTAGGTTTTCACGGAGGTATAAAATAAGTTGGTTTTACTGTGAGTGTACCCTACCTGTTGGAGCGCTCTCTGTATGTCGATGCCCTGACCCCAGGGGGCTGGTGGATTGGCCAAGCATTCCCCCGCATTCCCCCGGCGAGAGATGTCGATGCGCTGCTTACGTAGGTTCTGGAAGGCAGTCGCCATGATGTTGACACCGTCGTAGGTCAGAGCTCCGGTGTACTGGAGAAAGCCAATCAGACAAGAGAACAACAGGGTGACATTTAGTGAGGAACAGAGGCGTAGAGAAAAGTGGAGCACAGAAATTTAGAATAGAGTGGACTATTTGGTAAAGTAGTAAGAAGTAAAGTAGAAAAGTGTAGCAGGGTGTAGTGCAGCATAGAAACATATCAGTCCTTTGGGAAATACATTCCTTACAGTCCTTTGGGAAAGAACAAATAAAATGTGATGTGAAGATGAACAACATCCATACTGCAAGACACATGCAGATGGCAGACATCCCAACCTGCAGAGACTCATTTCCGGGAGGTAGCTTCCCCAGGACGCAATCCGGACGCATGATGTACCCCCTCAACCTGCACGTCCCCCCCCCCCCCCCCCCGATGCACTCAGGACGCGCGATATGCACCTATCTCTACCAGAAATGACCATTAGACAGTCTCTCGCTCGCTTGAAATACAAAATCCCTGATTTCCGGGAGATTGTACTGAATTTGCGGGCGTCAGGGAGCCGCTATTGAAATGCGGGAGACTCCCGGACCTTCCGGGAGACTTGGGATGTCTGAGATGGGGTCTGGAACGGTCACATCACAGATACCTTGAGCCTCCTCTTGGCCAGTTTGAGATCCTTGCTGTCGAAGTCCAGCCACTCCTGAATGACCTCGCTGACCTGCGGGTCTGTGTAGTTCATTAGCTGGAAGCCTGTGACGTTGGCCCCGCCTCTCTGGAACTCTGTGAAGTTCAGATCCAGGAAGCCCTTGTGTGGGAAAACACAGAATCGACCAATCACAGGACAGACGCCAATGTAAACAAAACACAGCAGCAGTCAATCCTTTGTCCCAAGGGTGGTGATTTAAGTAGGAATCAATTGGATGCTGGAAGTTGTACTTCCTCCAAACAGATGTTTGATTAGTGCTCTCTCAGAGAAGCCTCAGATTATCAACTGAGTCGATCTTTGCTCTGCTCTGCAGTGCAGAAAAACCGACACCACTTTCATACCATTTTCAAAAGAAGCCTCACAAAGCTCCTTGTGTGATTTGTCACGTATCGACCTACATGCAGTAACAAGGACTCACAGTCATTGTCGGGTAGACAAAAATAATCTGTGAAAAAAATCTTAACAACAGGGTTAGCTAACACTCGAATATACAGTCTAAAACTGTGCACTGTCCCTTTAAATGACTATGTTTATTGAAGTTCACCTTTGGAATGAGAAAGCACACTGCTCTGAGCCATCATTGTATGTTTTATTGTGCTGTTTGATTGACTGTAAGATCTGATTGGCCACCAGGTGGGAGAATCCTTCTAGTTTATGTGGATTTAATTACCCATCTTTGAGTCTGAGAGCTTGGGTGTATGTGTGAGTGCATTTGTATGTGTCTGTGTGTCTGTGTGCCCTAGGGCTATCTCTTTCCACATGGTGCAGAACCCCAGGGATCCTACACACACACATAGCGTTGCATCTCACAGCTTTTAAGATCGTCATTATTCATGGGCTGTCAGACCCCCACCATCCTCCTTCCCCCCAACCCCAAAACCCCTTCATTACATGATCCAATTATACGCTAACAAGTCCTACTTGTACAATTGCTCTCTTAGTGTGTTTTGTCCTATAGCACAATCCAATTATGAATTTAACAATCCTCACGGTACAGTCTGAGTTAGGGTGGGTGTTCTCCGGGCCTAGTGATGAATGGTGGAGGTAGTTCGTTAAGTACAGCTTCTAGACCTCCGGAGTAATTTTTAATCCGATCTCCTCCTGTCTGTCTCCCAGCCTCCAGCTAGCCCTGGAGATGCAGCCAGATGGCAGGAAGGCAGCTAGCTCGCTGCTTTACTCAGGCTGACGCAGCACTGTGCAGACCAATCTCCCCTTGTTCCACAAATACTGAGGACTGAACTACCCCTGGAGAGAAATGAGAGATCAGCCGACTGACTGTATGAAACCAACTGGGAATGAAGCTAACCCCAGTCTAACACTAGGTTAACGGTATCGGTTACAAACCTCTGGAGGCTGAGGCTAATTCTAGGCTAATGGTACCACATACCTTCATGGAATGAGTCTAACCCCAGGTTAACGCTAGGTTAAAGGTTGTGTAGGCAAGTTGTGCGAAGCTAGCTATTTTTGCTTCAATTCCAAACAATTCAACCCATAATATCCCACCTCCTCCCTTCACAGACACTCCCACAAAACTATAGTGACGCGCATTGAGTGCAGGGGCAGAGTGTGCACTGGTAGACAGACAGACAGACAGACAGATAGCCCGTCCAATCATTAGTCAGGGTATGGCTTAATGATTGGTTGTGTTTATTACAGGCTTACGACGCCCACAGATTTTGGATAAATTTCATATTACCGTCAAACCTTTATATGTATTGGTTGCTATCAAGATGTGAAGTTTATTTAGGCAAATATGACAAAAAGTTTTTCTCAACAACATTGCCTACCCTGCCTTTAACGGTATTGGTTACAAACCTCTTGAGGCTGAGGCTAACGGTACCATCATTTGTAAAACTCTATGGACTAAGGCTAACGTGAGGCTAATCTTAACTAACACTAGGCTAACGACACACATCAAGGTTAACAATGCCTGGTTCCCACCTCTGGGGACGGAGGCTAATGCTTGCTTGTCGCTCCAGGGTGAAAGTTAACTACAAGCGGATTTTCCTCCTACAGCTTCTGCTACAAGCTCTGAAATTGACTTGGCATCCTAGCATTTATCATTTCAATTGGAGGAACCGTGGTAATGACTCCCCCACTCGAACTTAAGGGGGGTCGATGCATAAAAACATGAACTGATGAATTGAGCTCATTAATAATGGAAGACAGGATGGCAAGCCCTGTTAAAATATGCATAGAGAACAAACATACACATTGAAATACATAAACACTCTGATGGAGTATTCATGAACGTACACTCACTTGCACACACACAAACACGCAAACACTCACTGCAGCAGAAGGCTCTCTGCCCATCTATGTCTTGCAGGGGTAGATTCTAATTCACAATTTCCTCAGTAGGTATGCAGCAATCTGTCCAAACCATGGTTTGTCTTGTGCATTGCACAATGACACACACACATGCACACACAAACACAGAGCCAGTGAAGATAAAGAGGGAGATGGAACAATGCCAGTATTGATTATACTGAACAATCGGCCCCTGTTCATTCTGCAGGAGAGGAAACGATCAGCTCAGATGTTTTAGGTCCATGTATGGGGAGAAGCTGTAATCTGTTTCTCTGTAGCTCATGATGGCCATTTTTTACTGTGATAAACCAATCTCTGGTTGAGGTTGTTGCACATTGATTTTTCATCATGTTGGACTCCAAGCAGGACCGTTAGTGATGCACTTCCAAAAGACGTAGAGGGAAGGAAATAGCTTTCATCACGCAAGGCCTGGAGTCTTAACAAGTTGGTTTGGGAGAGAAGGCACACACACACAAACACACACACAAAGAGACATGCACACTGACACTTATACACACACACACTCACCAGATTAGCCAGTATATAGTGGTAGTTTTTGAGGTTCTTCTTTTGAGCAGCAATCTGGAGGAGGAAGAGAAACACGGGAGAGGAAATGATGTTCCAATTATGATTCCCGCCTTCCTGCTAATGATGATAAAGTCATTTCATTACAGACGTGGCCGGCTGCAAGCCCCAGAACTCCCCTTCTTACAGATACCAGCTAATTGGTCGCCTCTTTGAGGAATTAATTTCTCATCTTCTGTCGTCTCAGCTGGACTAGAATATCTTAGCTCAGCAGGAAGACATCTGGCTGAGAGGAGGAGCGAGGAGGGGTGAGGAGAGGAGAGGAGGGGAAAGAAGGGGAGAGGATGGGAGAGGATAGGTGAGGAGAGAAAAGAAGAGGAGAAGAGAGGAAAGAAGGGGAGAGAAGAGGATAGGAAACAAGGGGAGAGGAGGGGAGAGGAAAGAAGGGGAGGGAAGAGGAGAGACAAATCCAAGAGCGAGGAGGAGGAAGAGGAGGAGGATCTGGCACCTGTCAGCATCACAGTGTTAATTGGGGCTCTAATGACAACATGCACAACCCACTGCATCTCTGCAGCTACCAAACACCTGCCTCCCTGAACGCAGCTCACTGTGAAGCAGCAGACAGCTTCACTACCCTGCTCTGCTCAGCATTATTCTGTCTGTCTCTCTACCTGTCTGCCTGTCTGTCGGACTCTCTGCCTGTCAGTCTCTCAGTCTCTCACCTGTCTGCCTGTCTCTCTCTGTCTCTCTGTCTGTCTGTCTGTCTGTCTCTTCCCCTGTCTGTCTCTCTGCCTCTTTCCCTGTCTCTCTTTGTCTGTCTCTTTCCCTGTCTGTCTCTCTGCCTATCTGTCTCCCTGCCTGTCTGATTCTCTGCCTGCCTGTCTTTCTGCCTGTCATCATCACCACCATCCTCCTCCTCCTCCTTGTGATCAGTACCAGGTTGAGGATGGAGTTAAGTCTCTCCAGTTCACAGTCCAGAATGACATGGTAATCCTTCTTGTTCTCCAGGTCCTGCATGACCTTGAGAAAGGAGGCCTCCGTCAGCGTGTCCAAGTTCACCGACGTCACCAGCCACGTCTTCTCTGAGGCCATGTCCAGGATCCTCTGGAGCACGGTCAAACCTTCACAAACGCACACACACAAACATGCACACACGCACACAGTCAGCCAGTATGTGTGCTAGTCTCAATAAAATATATGTAGATGTGTCTTGTGATCTTGTGTCTATAAAGGCAGCTAGTGTGTGTGTGTGTGTGTGTATGTGTGTGTGTGAGAGAGAGAGAGAGAGAGAGAGAGAGAGAGAGAGAGAGAGAGAGTGTGTGTGTGTGTGTGTGTGCGTGCATGTGTGTGGCCTGTTCTACTCAGCTAAAAGAGTCAATGTGCTGCTTCATAGCTTTCCAAAAGACCTCTGGAGAGAACGGATCCGCATTTAACATTTCAAATGGCTCGTCTCCCTTTCAACACCGCAGAGGGAGAGGCAAAGTGTTTATCACCGGAAGAAGAAAGACAGGGGGAGAGAAAGAAAGAGAGGGAGAGAAGAGAGGGAGGGAAAAAAGAGACAGAGACAGGGACAGAGACAGACACAAAGAGTTACAGAGACAGAGAGCGAGACAGGAGACAGAGAGAGAGAGAGAGAGAGAGAGAGAGAGAGAGAGAGAGAGAGAGAGAGAGAGAGAGAGAGAGAGAGAGAGAGAGAGAGAGAGAGAGAGAGAGAGAGAGAGAGAGAGAGAGAGAGAGAGAGAGAGAGAGAGAGCGAGAGAGATGTGTTTGAAGTCATTTAATCTGAATATGTTCAGCCAAGTCTGGGGTGATTACAGCCAGGAGGGGGTGTGAAGTTGAGAGAACTTATCCAGTAACACACACATGCATACACTTACTGGCATACACACACACAGGTGCCCACATGCACTCAAGCTTGTGCACACACAGGCACACGTACACTCATACTCACACAGAATTATAGCTTTCATATCAACAGTTCAAATAGGCCCCATGTCTCTTGCGTACCAAGGGTAAGCCTATCCATTTCCATTCTCTTCCTGTCCATCTCTCTCTCCCTTTATCTCTCTCTACACCCCCATCTCTCCCTTGCTTTCTCTCTTCATTTATCCTACCCCCCTTTCTTTGCCCCCATCTCTGATCATGTCTTTAGGAAAGCAGATGAAAGCTTGTTCAATTCAGCAGAATGGTGATGCTTCAGCTCTGCCTTGCTCTATACCTTTAAACCCCCCCCCCCCCCCAGGCTGGCCAGGATGTATGGCTGTGTGTGTATGGTATGTGCGTGTGTGTGTGTGTGTGTGTGTGTGTATCTTTACAAGAGAGAGAGAGAGACAGAAAAAGACAGAAAGAGACAGAAAGAGACAGAAAGAGAAAGAGAGAATACGTACTGTACGTGTGTGTCAAAGAGGAGGGTATGTGTGTGTACATGTGTGTTCCTAGCAGTATTCAGTGAAACTCTGACATCAAAGCCTGTCCCCTCCCCTCCAGACCAGAAGTGACAGTCCTCACAGCTGCTCTCTCTGACCAGACAGGCTGAATGCCACGCTCGTAAGCAATCCTGTCATCGTCACACTGCGGCCCTGCTAACCCTGGATCTTCCAGTCTCCTGTGCCACCTCCTCTGTGTTGAGTTTACATTCACATTTATGCATTTAGCAGACGCTTTTATCCAAAGCGACTTCCAAAAGAGAGTTTTACAAAAGTGCATAGGTCACTGATCATAACGAGATAGCCCCAAACATTGCGGGTAGACAAAACATGAAGCATACATTGTGAAAACTAAATAAGTCCCAAAGGGAATAACTCGTTGGTTGGGTGCTTTCTCTGTTTTGAATGTGTTCAGTGTGTGTGTTGAGTTATGAGTGTGTTGAGTTACGAGTGTGTTGAGTTACGAGTGTGTTGAGTTATGGGTGTGTTGAGTTACGAGTGTGTTGAGTTTTCGAGTGTGTTGAGTTACGAGTGTGTTTAGTTACGAGTGTGTTGAGTTATGAGTGTGTTGAGTTATGAGTGTGTTGAGTTACAAGTGTGTTGAGTTACGAGTGTGTTGAGTTACGAGTGTGTTGGGTTACGAGTGTGTTGAGTTACGAGTGTGTTGAGTTACGAGTGTGTTAGGTTACGAGTGTGTTGGGTTAGGTGTGTGTTGAGTGTGTCGAGTTATGAGTGCGATGTAATGCATGTGTTGAGTGTGTCAAGTTATACGTGTGTTGAGTTATGCTTATGTTGAATTATGAGTGTGTTGAGTTATGCATGTGTTGTGTTACGAGTGTGTTGGGTTATGAGTGTGTTGAGTTATAAGTGTGTTGAGTTGTGTGTGTGTGTTGAGTTATGAGTGTGTTGAGTTACGAGTGTGTTGAGTTATGAATATGTTAAGTGTGTTGAGTTATGAGGGTGTTGAGTTATGAGAATGTTGAGTGTGTTGAGTTATTAGTGTGTTGAGTTATGAGGGTGTTGAGTTATGAGAATGTTGAGTGTGTTGAGTTATGAGTGTGTTGAGTTATGAGTATGTTGAGTGTGTGATCCGCTTGCAGCAGACGCCAGCAGCATCGTTTTAATCTCCTCAGAACAGCCGCTGCTCTCCTGAGCAGGAGAGGGAAGTGACACCCAGGTCTGGGAAGAAATTATAAATATAGACACTAATCTCCTTCCCTCTCAATCTGATTTGCATAAACATTAGTGGTGCATATCATTTGCTAAAAATACTGTAGCAGCATGGAAAAGAGACTCCAGCATGTAGAGACTGAGGATAGACTGCTGTTGGGTTTAAACCATGGTTAACTGGCTTCTGGGTCTAGTGTTAAACCATGGTTAACCTGCTACTGTGTCTAGTTTAAACCATGGTTAATCTGCTTCTGGGTCTAGTTTAAACCATGGTTAACTGGCTTCTGGATCTAGTGTTAAACAATGGTTAACCTGCTACTGTGTCTAGTTTAAACCATGGTTAATCTGCTTCTGGGTCTAGTTTAAACCATGGTTAATCTGCTTCTGGGTCTAGTTTAAACCATGGTTAATCTGCTTCTGTGTATAGTTTAAACCATGGTTAACCTGCTACTGTGTCTAGTTTAAACCATGGTTAACTTGCTGCTTATGTAACCATGTCTAGATACAACTGTTATATACACATGCAAACACATCCTAGTTTATGTACAGTATTAGGTCATTTAGATGACAACACTCTTTTTCCCAGCACAGACAGACAGATAAGCAGACAGACAGATAGACAGATGATAGATAGATAGATAGATAGATGGGAGAGAGAGGGAGAGCGAGAGAGACAAAGAGTATTTTTTGTAATATTTGTATTTTTTGTATTTTTATATTGTAAATTACTGCAACTTATAATTTATTTTATATTTTATTGTATGGTTTATTTTAATCTAATTCCACTTAGTATTGCTAGTTATGTACCCTTAGTATAGTTAGTCCTCATATTTAAATTTTTAATTTCTATATGTTTAATGTTTGCACCTTCCTGCCAAAGCACATTCCTTGTCTGTGCAAACTTTCATGGCAAATAAAAACCCATTCTGATTCTGATTCTGACAGAGATAGGCTGGAGGATGGAAACGCTGCAGAGATAAGCCAGTGAGACGGACATGATGATTGGCAAGGAGACCCATCTCCCTGGATCCTGTCTGCTGTCGCTATCCTCAACCTTCCGTCACACCTGCTCCACCATGCACACCACGCACATGCACACGCACTCACGAGTTGTTTCCTAAAAGAGTTAGAGCAGCTAACAGCTGCAGACTGTGCCATGGGGCTGTATCCAGGCAACAAGCCTGGGCCAACCAGTAGGCAGCATGCGACCTCAACGTTTGTCCATAGCAGCAGAAGACCAGGAAATACAAACTCGGTTTGAACCAATTACAGCCAGCTGAGTGTGCCATCAGGAAACACGTTTGTCGTACTACATGAAGACAAATCAGACAGAACGTTCTGTCATTATACTCCTCCTCCTTCTACACACATGCACACTCACACACACACACACACACACACACACACACACACACACTATCTATATGATGAACTAGATACTGACATATTCTTATACATCTGTATGTGTGTATGTGTGTGTAAGTGTATGTGTGTGTGTATGTGTGTGACGTTCCAATACTCTGAGCATCCATGCTCAATGCTCCTGAGTGATAACAAGCCCACCAGGGTCTCAGCCTATCTCCCATAGGACACAGACACACCGTATGGTGCAATATGCCCGGCCAAGCACAAAATGGCCACTAACACACATTCCAGAGTATGAGAATATGAGTGCCATGGGGCAACATTTCACCACTGCCGCTAACCAAGCATGAGTAATACATACACATGTGCACATACACATGCAAACACACACATGCACACACACACACACATTATGTTTATGTGCAACATTTTGAAACAGGCCTGTGGAAGTGATGGTTCATCAACAACCGCTTATCATTTATCCAGGGTGACACACAGATCTCATCACAACCTGCTAACACGGCACTACGAAACCTTGGCAACACAATTTCAGGTGTTTGTGTGTGTAAATGTGTGCTCATATGTGTGTGTGTGTGTGTGTATTTGTACATAGTAGATTTACTCTGTTACCTGAGGCAGACTTGAAGAGTGCACATATATAATGCAGGGATACTGTACACACAGGACACACATTCTGTACATATATCATGAGGGGAGGGAGAGGAAGGGAGAGGAAGGGAGAGTGAGAGTGGGTGGAGAGAAGAGTAGAGTCTCTCTCTGTGTCTCACCTGAGTCGGAGCTGTACATGTAGGTGAAGCGGGTCCACTGATAGTGCTGGACCAGAGCCAGGAGAGGCTCTTGCAGTTCTGGTCGAAGCTGTATCACAAACTGGTTGTTGGTGTCGATGGGGAAGGAGGGCGTGACAAAACACACGTGCAGCGCCCCGCAGAACGACATCAGCATGTTCATGGTCTTCCTGTCATACAGACCCATGATGGCGTACACGCCTTTGGAGAACTGAGAACAGACTGGAGGAGAGGAGGAGAAAGAAGAGGAAGAGGAGGGGGACAGGGGGAGGAGAGGTTAGTGAGTTTCAGAGAAATAAAACAATGGAATTTGCAAAGATTATTACCAAAATAACAACAACAAATGAGAAAGAATAGAGAATGTCCCAGGGAGAAGAGGGTGTGATTTAATTTCAGACAGCTGCCTCCATCTGCTGCTCTCTTTCATCTGGTTCGTCCTTTTCTTTTCTATCTCTATCTGCACTTGTCTGTCCATCTCTGTTGCATCTCCCTGCTAGTCACTTTGTTAGCTTGTTATCCTTCATGATGCTCCTTCTGGAGATGGAGGAGAAGAGGAGAGTTGTACATAGGGAGAAGAGGAGGCCAGAGGATGAGAGTTGAGGAAGGGAGGAGTGAGGGCAGAGGGAAGTGGAAGGGAGAGCAGAGGTGGGGAGGGGAGAGGATTTTCTATACTCTGGTCTCTAAACAACATCTGACAAAAAAACAAATTTGGGGTGAATTGTTCCTTTATGGCCCAAAGCAGCAGAACACTGGTGGAGGTCAGACACCATGTTACACTTGATACCAAGAGCTGATGAGAGGTCCTGTTTGTCCCTGTGTGTAAGTGTGTGTGTGCGCATGTGAATGTGTGAGAGTGTAGTGAGTGAGTGTTTGTGTGTGAAAGAGTGTGTGTGTGTGTGTGCGCGTGTGAGTGCGTGCGTGTGTGCCCAGCCTCATGGCTAATTCCTCCACCATGCTAACAAGGTTTCTGTCACACCTCATCATCACCATATTCTCCCCAGAACAGACTCACAATCTGCCAGATTCACAGGCGACACACTACTCACATACACACACACACACAGACACACATCACTCACACACACAGAGACACACACACCACGTCAGCCCGGGTGTCTGCCTGGCTCTGACAGGGTGTTTATTTATAAAGAGCACAGAGCTGCTAACTATACTGCTGTAGGGACAACAGCTGGTCTCAGCACTGGGCAAGCACAAGTCACGTGTCCAGTGGTGTTCTCAGATCACAGCCTGGTCACAGAGGTTGTTTTCATTAACTCTGTAAAACCAAGAAGTGCTTATTGGCATTTTAACATCTCTTTACTAAATTTACATTTAATAATAATAATTACATTTTAGGAAGTGTTTTGGTTATTTTCGACAGAAGTGGAGGTGTCAGAAGTCACGGTTTACGCGTCTTTAGCAATGGTGATCCAAGCCATGCAATTCTGTACTCAGTACACTTTCAATGTAACTAGAGAGATATCCTAATCGATTAAAGCTCTAGAGACGGATATCGTTGAATTCCGAGCTCTTGCTGACAAAAAAGGACAAAGAAGCCACATTCAGGTGCTCAAAGCTAAAGAGGCAACATTGATAGACCTGCTGGGTATTCGAGCAGAGGTGAGATCTAAATTTCAGAATATCTCTAAAATGGATGCCCCTTCAAAGTTCTTCTTTGGTTTGTAGGAAAAAAAATGCCAAAGCAGTATCATGCATATAGTCTTCGCTCGGCTGCAGGTAAGGGGCTCAAGACTTTTCCTGAAATACGGAAAAGGGCTGCAGAGTTCTACACTGATGATCTGTATGCTAGTGAGCAGAGACAACTCTGAGGAGTCAAGGTGGTTCTATGACAGAATTCCTCATGTGTCTGCAGAGGCAAATGTGCATCTTGCACGCCCTCTGACTGCACAGGAACTGTTACATGCACTGCAGGGCATGCAGAGTGGCAGGGCTCCTGGGATGGATGGACTCCCTGTAGGCTTCTATAAGTCTTTTTGGACACAAGTGGGCGAAGACATGCTTGAGGTCACAAATGACTGTCTGAACAGCGGGGTGTTACCCTTGAGCTGCAGGAGGGCCGTCCTAACATTGTTGCCAAAAAAGGGGGACCCGAGATAAAGAACTGGAGACCTGTGGCACTGCTTTGCACTGATTACAAAATCCTATCCAATGCACTGGCAAACAGACTAAGGGAGGTGATGGGGCAAATAATACATACCGACCAGTCAAGGCAGAGTTGACACCCCATGGAGGGCCACGCTGGGGTTGCAAACAGAGGAGCGACCAGCCTGGAGAGCACTGCATAAAACACCGTTGACCAAGTGGGTGGGGTACTTAAGAGTGGCGGATGTTGCATGGCGGATGTTCCATTATCCCTGTACATGCTGCTATAACATACCATTTTCCCTCTGAGGAATCAATAAAGTATTTATATGTCTATCTATCTATCTATCTATCTATCTATCTATCTATCTATCTATGGGATTGTGGCAGTAAATGCTTTTGTTTCGGTAATCGATCCACAAACTGAGAGCACTTGTTCTTTTTGTGAGTCCAGGGAAACAATTTTACATTGCTTCAAGTAATGTGACAGACTGAGTATACCGTTTTTTAAATTTTTATTAGATGAGCTGCTCCAGGCTGTGGGAGATGTTTTAAGTATCTCAGGGTTTATTCTCCCTACCGGAAAACAGAGTGAGCTAAGTGTAATCTTGTAAATCTTCAGTTGGGACAGGCCAAGTTGACAGTTCTACTGCAGTATAAAATGTAGGGTAGACACTGGGGTAGCGCAACATTTTATTGTTGTGTTTACATCACTGGTGAAGGCTAGGATAAGGCTGGAATATTTGGGAGTGGGAGAGTGCACTCTTACCTAGAGGAGGAAGAACTTGTTTTGCGGCTGTCTTGAGCTAGGCATGGTTTTATTTTTATTTTCTGCTTATGTCAATTTGTTTGTAGTGCCTGTGGTCTGGTAAGTGTGTTTTTTGGTGTTGGTTTTGGTTTTATTGTTGATTTGTTATTGTCCTCTGTGTGTGCATAGTATAGTGTAATGTTCAGATAACCCGTAAAAGGACAAATAAAGGTGTTAAAACTCTTTGTCCACCTCTCTCTCTCTGCTTGTCTCTGTCTCCCTCTCTGTCTCTGCTGGTCTATCTCCCTGTCTTTGCTGTTGTCTCTCTGTCTCGCCCTCTTTCTCTCTCTGCCCCTGTCTCTCTGCTGGTCTTCCCCTCTTTTTCTCTGCTGGTCTCTCTCCACCCCAGCAGAGGCATGCAGACGGGTGAGGCAGAGAGAGACAGGTGTGGGAGGCTCTCTAGACAGACCTGGGAAAGGAAGAGAATGATGATGCTGAGGAGGAGGAAGAGGAGCAGAGTGAGGAGGAAGGATCTCAGATACCACGACAAATAAATCCAGCGGACGCAGGGACCACAGCAGCCAATCAACTCCTCACAGCAGGAAGATGTCACTGACACTACCAGCAGATCAAAGCCTTGATTCTATCTACCTGAGTGGGAGATATTAGCTGCTTCTGTCTGTCAATGCACTACAAGGATTACAGAGTAACCGATGCAGACTTCTACTGCATTCACCCCTCACAATCTGACCGGGTCCTTTCCCAGGGAACCACAGCTGATTATGTGATGTTAAGGACAGGTGTCAGTGTGTGTGTGCATCTGGGAGGAGCGATTAACAAACAGCGCCTGTCTGAAGTGGAGGAACATCTTGACAAGTTGGAGATGAAAAAGACTGAGCCGCAGACAGAGATACATCTGGGAGGATGGAGGATCGTACATCTGTTGTCCTCCTGTTCCTTCATCTGGATGTCTTCATCTTGAGAAGAGGAGACAACAAACACAGTCTAATTGGACAACTTCCCTTCCTGCCTGGGGGTGGCCAGGGTGTTCTGTCTGACTGCTCCCCCAGGAGGGGGAAGAGAGGGGGGGGACCAGAGGATGGAGGAAGCCAGGAGATAGGAGGGATAAAGAGATGAGGGAAAGAAGAGGCTGCAGGTTCTCCGAGCTGAGAAAGAGAGAATCAGGCAGACAAACAGACAAAGAGTGAGAGAGACAGAGAAGGAGACAGAAAGACACAGAGGGACAGACAAAGACAGAGAGACAGGATCTCTCTGAAGATCTCTCTCAGAATCTGACCATTGAGACCCAAATAGCAACACCCATGTGTTTGGCCTTAATCCTTTGAACACCCTTAACCATCATTCAGAGGAATAGTCTTGAATAAGCGATAAATAATAGTGGGAGGAAGTTCATCTCTTTTGAAGCCCAGGCCTCTACTTAGTAAATGGTAAGATCAGAGGGGACTCCTTAAGGGGATTCACATGATTAGAACTTGGATGCAGTGTCCTTGACTATGCAGCCACTGACATGGACCCCCTCCACTTTCAATGCACTCACTGTCAGGCAGCAAACCCTACTCTCGGACCACCAATGTGGTTATGAAAACAGAGATAAAAGCATACTGTGTGAGCCATCTGAGCTGGAAACTATGCAAACTTAACCAAACCTCCAATGGGACACAGCTAGTGACAAAATTCACAATGGCCCTGAATTCAACGTTTTGTTTTGACATTTGTGATGGTGTTGAGATGGCTGTCAGTGATATGAACAGGATCTTTCACAATGCTGCAAAAGAAATTCTGAAAGTAAAAATAAATCCAATAAAAAGACAGAAAACTGGTTTGAGAGCAAAAACATAAGATATTAACTTTAACCTTGAGACAACTCCATGTCCTGCATTTGAGGTACTGCAATCCTCAAACAATATAAACAAACTATTAAAAAGAAAACTAAATACTATGTGCCAAACACTTAATGAAATACAACACTGGCCAAAACCAATTTTGAGATATGTGGAATAACAAAAGATCATTGAGAGCAGTAGTTTCATCTAAAATTGGGGAAATCTGGAAGAAACATTTTGAAAATGTATGAGATTATGAATCAAAATCTATAAAAACATTTTTATAACAACAGACTAATTAAAACCTGGCCTGGGGTCCTGACCATATTAGAAATTAAATGGGTTAAAATAGCTCTAGGAATTTACATTTACATTTAGCAGACACTTTTATCCAAAGCGACTTCCAAGAGAGAGCTTTACAAAAGAGCATAGGTCACTGATCATAACAACGATATAGCCCCAAACATTGCGAGCAGCCAAAACATGAAGCATACATGGTGGAAAACCAAATAAGTGCCAAAGGGAAGAACCATAAGAGCATGCAGTTAAACAAGTTACAATTGAACAACATGAAACTCCCCACAAGAGTGCAAGAGTGTACCTGTAGAAAAAACAATCAAAAGTAAAATATTTCACAGCGAGTACAAGAATGTGAAACCGTTACAACTAACAAACAAGAGCAACAAGTCTCTCAATACGAGTCCTTGTGATCCTGGAGGAAACTAACATCAGGTCCAGCCAAGCATTCCTAAGTGCCGTTGTACTCCCGGAACAAGAGCGTCTTGAGCCTTTTCTTGAAGGTGGGGAGACAGTCAGTGTCCCTGATGGAGGCGAGGAGCAGACAGGAGAAGAGCTTGTGTTGGGACCGGGCGCTCTTGAGCGGTGGGACCACCAGACGGTTGTCAGAAGAAGACCGTAGGTGGCAGGGGGGGGGGGGGGGGTGTAAGGCTGGAGGAGAGACTTGATGTAGTCGGGTGCAGTCCCGTTCACCGCTCGGAAGGTCAGTACCAGAGTCTTGAATCTGATACGGGCCGTGATGGGAAGCCAGTGGAGGGAGATGAGGAGCGG